>NC_050574.1:80059591-80277708 GCF_011100635.1 Trichosurus vulpecula | reverse complement strand
CAACTCAGTTAGGGGCTGTCAGGATGCTCTAACCGAATATGCCAATAAGTGTCTTCCGAGACCTGAGGACAATGAAAAAGAGTGTCCTGCTACAGTACAACCAGGAGATTGGGTTTATTTAAAATCATGGAAAACCCAAAAGGGAGAACAGCTAGATGTCTCCTGGAAGGGACCTTACCGAGTCATATTCACCACTCCCACACAGCAGTAGAACTCGAAGGCCTCCCCAGCTGGACTCATAATTCTAGGATTAAACCAATGTCACCTCTTGCCTTTCCTCCAGAAACTCAGAATATACTGTGATCCCTTAGAGTACCTCAAGCTACTGTTTCGAAAAGACTCCAGCACCCTCCGGGGAAAGGGGAGATAAAAGGAGACTTCCAAGCCATCAACTTCCAGAAGACTGCCCAGCCCCTGTAACCCCTTGAATGGAACCCATCCAGATAGGGGACAGCTCTACGCCCCTTTGCCAGCAGGAAGCAATTTCAGAAGCTGAGACCTTCGTCCCTGACCCCAAAAGAATTTGGGTCCTATTTGTTTGAGGGGGGAATGATGAGGGCACAGTCTCTGGGAACCCCTTGAACCCTTGAACTCTCCTTGAATCTTCCCACTCTACCTGCCTTGGCCAGAGGCTATAACCATTAACCCAATGCCTACCTTGCCCAGTCCTCTATTGTCCAGCTGTTTCCCACCCTTAATCTTGTCTTCCCAATGACCTCCTGCCCTTAATCCTATTTCCCATCCTTAAACCTGATCAAAATATCTATACCCTAGCTCTGCTACCCCAGCCCTTTATGGGTTGTCATTTCCATATAGTCTTCAGCTATTTCCCCCACCTGGGAGTCTGACCTGATCCCAGTCCTTTCAGGCTCCTCCTTAAGTCCTTCCCTAGACCCCTCCTCTGGCCACCCCAGACCACCCCTCAATCCCTCCCACAACCTTTGTGTATATAATCTTCATCTTGCCTCCATGAAGGTGGTCAGATCCAATCTAGCTCAGAGTGGTCTGGCCCACTTTCCTTACAGGCATCACAAGAGATGGGATCTCTGGGGGCAGGCCTATGTGGCTAACTCTTAATAAACTTTCTTTTCCCTTGGCTGAGAAGGCTTGAGTCGAATTCTTTCGGCAGGACCCGGTGTCTCTGTACTTTGGGGTGTCGAGCACCTCTCACCCCAAACCCTCATCATTACCAGGCAAATATTCCTAATACTAGGCAGAATTAATGTCCATACTCAACCTCCTGTTTATGGGAGAAGAAAAGGGTATGATTAGAAAGGCAGCCATGGAGCGATGAGAAAGGGGACACCCTCCAGGACCAGGAGTGGTAGCTGCAGATAGAAAATTCCCAAATGAAGATCCAAGCTGGGATAACAATATTAAAGAACATCATAGGAATATGCAGGATCTTAGACAATTGGTAATAGAAGGGATAAGGGAAGCTGTGCCAAAATCACAGAATATAAGGCTTTTGAAATAAAAAAAAAATGAATCTCCTCAGTTCCTAGAAAGAATTAGGAGATATTCAGGATCCTGTTAAAGAGGTTAAATCAAAATGAAGGTTGTTAGTGAACCATTGGTTTCTGGGGGTGCTCAAGACCCAAGGTGCCCACACGCTGGGTCCTGCCGAGGAATTTGGCTTGGGCCTTCTTGGCCAAGGGAGGGGATGGGGTTTGTTGGAGGTTCACCAGACGGGTTGTCTTGGGTGGTCCCACCCCTTTGTGATGCCTGTCAGTGGGCCAGACTTAGTCTGGGCTGAGCTAGATTGAATCTGAGCACCTTCAAGGAGGCAAGATGGAGATTATATACACAAGATTGTAGGAGGCATTGAGGGGTGGTCTGGGTGACTAGAGGAGGGCTTTAGGAAGGGTCTTGGGGAGGAGTCTGGGGAGGACGAGATGAGGTCAGACTCCAGCAACCAGGAGAATGGAATTGGGGGTTGGAGGTAGCTGAAAGCATGGATGTTGATAGTATCAAGGGTGAGAAGTAGCTGGACAATAAAGAGCAAGCTAGGTAGAGATTGGGCCTAATGATAATGTAGGCTTGTGGCCTTAGGGGAAGGCCAGATCTAGTTGGAAGATTCAAGGACACTTCATGGGGGCTCCCAGAGACTGTATTCCAGATTGAAGAGGGTTCCCAGAGACTGTGCCCTCATCACTGTGGCCCAAGGGATGCTAAAAGTAAACTTTGTCACTAGGGTATGGCCAGATATAAATAAGAAATTGAGAGAGATGGAGTGAGAGATCAATAGGCGAATTATTGAGAGAGGCTCAGAAAGTATATGTAAGGCGGGAGGATGAAAGACAGAAACAGAAAGCTCAGGTCATGGCCAATACTATGAGGAAAATTATGAGGAAGCAAGAAGGAAGAGGTGATCATAAACAATCCTTAAGGGAGAATCTCAAAGGGCACAGGGCTTCAGGATATAGGAGAGATGTGGGTAAATGGGCAGGTAGGACAGTCTGTTACTATTGTAATAAAGGATGTTTTAGAGAGAGTGTCCTGACTTAAGAAAGGAAGAACAGGGAGCTCCCCTCCTCACTTTTGAGGAAGAAGACTATTGGGGTCTGGGGTTCTTTCTCTCTAGACCCAGCTGAGAACCCCTAGTAAACCTAAAGTTTGGGGATCATAAAAGAAGACATAATATTCTTGGTAGACAGGGACAGAGAGAACTTCCCTTTGTACACTACCCATTGGGGTAAAAAATTGGGAGAAAAATCCTAAAGGTTATGGGAGTTAAGGGTGAGGATTTCCAGGTACTGATCTTAGACTGAACCCCTATCTATTGGAAGGGTCAACAGGTTGTTGCTCAATTTTTATATATATATCAGAAGTAATAGGACCAACAATTCCTATAGGTGGTGACCTGGAAATGCAATTGATGTCATCTGAAATTTATTGTTTCTGTAGTTCTAAAATTCTCTTAGATTGTGAAGTTTGAGAAGAGCATTATGATTTTAATCTGAGTTTAATATATGTGAATTGGGTGCTTTTAAAGGATGTGATGAAAATTTGATAATTCTAAACTGTCATATTTGGTTTAGAAAGGTATTTACCTAGACTGAGATGGGTACTTCAAATTTTACATACATAATAATGTTTAGGGCATTATTACATTATGTTAGGGCCGCATTAGGTTAAGAAGTTGGACAATTGCTACAACCTAAGAAATTATAACTTCCAAGTTTTGTCTGGAAGTTCAATTGAAATTGGTTTTGCTATAAATCAAGTATTTATACAAAGGCCTTGTTGGGTCCTCCTGTCAATTCAGGATACATTGTGAACAGTTAGAAATGTGGCTTTATAAATTTTCTTACAATGCTAAGAGCATTGGGCCTTAGAAATGAAAATGTTACCACTAGCGATTAAAATAATTTCTCTTGTAGTCTAGAGGTTAGATTAAGAATTGTACTTAGTTAAGAAATTGTTAAGTGGACCAAGGATTTCTAGATATTCAATCTTGTGTAAAGTTTTCAGGGTAGAGGGATTCCTATGGACAAAGGGTATGTAATGTATAGAAACTAAGTGTTCTCCCCATTACAACACCTTTTTGGCTAAAGAATTTTGTGATATCTGGGAATTGTGTAATAACAAAGAATTGAGTTGTTATAATACTTTGAAAAATACAGGGGTGTGATTTTCAAGCCTGTATCATCTAAAGATATATTTATGTATGTTAATCTGGAGGTTTATGGACTAATTGGTGATGGCACTTTGGGAATTTGAATTAATTCCAATGTTTAAAGGCTATTTTGCTTGAAGAAGGAGACACATCTCATTTTAGAGCTGTCCAAATAATTGTTCTTATAATTTTTAGAAGGCCTGCTGAATTTCTACCTGTAAGCTAATTGGTTGCAGTTCAAACCTATTGAGACTGGGTGCTGATTAAATCCTGGAAAGAAACTAAGCTTCAGCCCATCTGGGAGGGACCGTTCCAGGTACTTCTCACTACAGAGACCGCTATACGAACTGCTGAGAAAGGGTGGACTCATTACACCAAGGTAAAAGGACCTGTGGGGGAATCCCAAGACTGGACTATTAAGGACAATTCTGATCCCTTGAAGATTATTCTACACCGGAAGGGAGAGGGACACCAGGAGAGAATGGACTAATAACCTTTGTATTAATGTTGTTTCCATTATCTTGTTAATCATTCAGTATATACCAGCTTCAATGAAGGATGGAGGGATTATTCCACTAGTTGAAAATTAGGAATAGTGGGGATAACGACAGTGGCATTTTGTCTCCCCTCCATGGAAGGAGGAGAATAAGTTTACTCAACTGATGGAAGTCATTGCCAGAACTTTTAATGTAACTAATTGTTGGATCTGTGGGGGTCCACAACAATTTGAAAATTGGCCCTGGGTACCTGTACCTCTGAGTCTGGCCTGGGTCCTTAGTAATCGGTCTCTTCCATACCAGACCTAATGACCTCTTGTGGTATAAGGCTTATGAGTAAGGGTAATATAGGTCGGAATTTCTGGTACTCGGTAGCTATAGCAAGGTGTCAAGCAGAAAGAAAAACTAGTGGAATACTCCTGGATCCTTATAGACAGTGGGGATGGGATAATGGTTCTTATTTTGGACATCTTGATACTTTTTGGAGTAAAAGTAACAAAACAAGTAGCCCCCGGGTAGAAAAGTGTGAGTAGAGAAGGACAGAGCAGCTGTGGAGGTGCCAATATCGAAGGAATGAAACCTGGTCTTACTAAGGAGGGCCCTTGGGGTTCCAAGATAAGCAATATTATCCCTTTCTTTGGAATGCTTCCAAAATACACAAGACAGAGCAACCAGCCCTAAAAGGACATTATTGGATTTGTGGCCATACGGCCTATGCCCATCTCCCTTTAAATTGGACAAGGGTGTGCTGTGTGGGGTTGGTTAGACCAAAATTTTTCTTTTTAGCAGGACAAGAAGGGAACAAATTGGGAATACGGCTATATGACGATCTAATGCCCCAAAGTGAGAGGTTCAAGTGGGGGATAGATACTTTCCTAACAGTCACCAGGGATGCCAATGGGTGGGGAGATGGGTGGCCCCCACAAAGAATTGTTCAAAATCTGTGGTAGAGATTATCACCAACCAGACGGCCAAGGCATTGGACCTACTGGCTGATCAGGCCACCCAAACCAGAGAGGCTGTACTGCAACATAGATTGGTTCTTGATTATTTGCTAGCAGAAGAGGGAGGCGTTTGTGGGAAACTCAGCCTCTCTAGTTATTGCATAAAAATAGATGATAATGGACGGGCTGTAAAAGAAATTACTAATAGTATCAGGAAACTAGCACATGTCCCAGTTCAGACATGGACCAGTCCATTCGATCCTTCTTGGTTTGATTGGTTCAAGGGTTCCTAGTGGAAACAAATTATTGGAGTCTTCCTGCTAGCATTATGTGGCCTATTCTTGTTACCTCTATGTATACCCTGTATTATACAATTGGTTACCAAAACTGCCATTCAGGGTATGGGGGCGGTATATTTTAATGAAGGAGGGAGGGTAAAAATGTTGATTGTAAAAACAGATGATGAAGAATGTGAATTAATGTTCAAACAGATTGAGAATAGGAGTGAATAAGAAGTGTGAGAGCAAAAATCCGAAAAGGGGGGGGTGGAAGAAGTTTTATGAGATAATATTATTGAATCATTATCCCATAGACTAAGGCTGGGATATAAAGTTATATTGTATCTTTGTGGGATAGGGTCCTTAGATGTTTTAAAGTGATAAAAGAGCAATTAGGTATTGATACAAATAGTGTAATTAATCCCTGGAACTAAATCAGAGACATTTTCAGTTTAGGGAAAGGAATTTCAAAGTAAGTCTCTTTAGGAGAGAAGTTGTAGAATAGTTATGTATTGATGGAAAAAGTTAAATGTAGATTTGAATTCATTCCATCATCTAAAACATAAGGAGAAAAATTATATGGTTCAATTCTTTCAGATCAGGTATAATTAGAGAAGAATAGAGAAATAGAGGAGAAACTGATGCAAATGTGTTAGAGGAGTAACTTATGATCTTAATGGGAAGATTTTATGAAAAAGGGAGGAAATGCATGCAAGCTATTTAGAGCTAGCTTTAAGGATGTTCCTGAAGCAATGTGACTTTATAGTCACTGATCATTGGAACTTGCCTTTAATGGGACTGTTAACTGAATGTTTTTCTGAGTCTAACTCCAGGTGTGAGTATCAAGGAAGGCTGACCCAAGATGGCAGCAGCCCTGTGGGAGGGCAGGCATGAGTCGCAGGTATGATTTCTTGGCAAAGTTGAGGGGGCAACTGTTCAGCATGCGCTGAGGTGGGACCGTCTTGACCTGATGCCTCAGCTGAAACCTGGCAGACTAGGCCTGGCTCAATGCAGCTTGCAGTTTGACACAGCCTCTGCCTGGAGTTGACAGGAAGCTGGGGAAAATATGGTCCCCTTACTCTAAGTCCCTACTCTCTTGGTGGCAAGTTTCTATAATCAGAAGGTTTTGTGAATCTATTAAAACAATTGATTATGGAACATCTTAGATTACTCTAGGACTGGGACTAGTGTTAAGTTAGGTTTTTTTTTCTTGGAAATGGTATGGAGACAATTAGGTCAAGGGCTTGTGAGAATATTTTGTTATTTGGTTAATATCATGCTTGTCTAAAGCTTTGTTACAATTAGTAATGTTAAAAGAAGAATGGCTTGTGGTTTATTTCATACATGCCATCAAAGAAACATGGCATGACTAAAAGTTTTATATGTGTACTGTGTTAAGAATTGGTTATCTAATGTATTTAGGTAGGTGCTGGAGTCTGCTGTTAATTCCTTAGTGAAATATTATCCTCCTGGTGAGGAAATGTTAATGTAAAGTATGTTAAGTAAAGTATGTAGGGAGTTAATGTAAAGTATGAGGAACTGGGTCCTGATGTAAAATTTCTTAAACATGGCAATTGGCCAAAGTTCCAATTTTGAATTTGTAAAAATGATCAGGGTATAAGGATTAGAAAATTGTGCCAAGGTAACTTTTGTAGGAGAATGGAAAGAAAGCTGGTTCCTACAAGAAGGCAAGAAGAAGATGCTGGAGATGGCTGGAACAAATACCAAGGACCAGAAGACTTCACTGATGTTCCCTGCCAGACAGCTTATGGGAAGAGACTTTTGAATCTTAAAGGGACAATTGCATTATCGTTTTCTTTTGGGTCTCTGTATCTGTATTTACAAAGGGGACTGCCCCCTTTGATTTTTCAATGCGTCGATCAATCCTTCCCATATTTAAGGGGGTGATGATTAAGGAGAAAAATTCAGATGAGAAAGAGAGTAAGGGAATATTAAAAATGTGGAAACAAAAATTTGAATAAAAGAAGAGGGGGAAATTGTAAGAAATGGGAGGAGGAGTTTTGTTTCCACAGAACTAAGGTGTGCTTCCCTGCCCTCCCTCACCCCAGCTTTAGCAGAGACCAGGCCTCAAGGTCAGTCAGGTGAGAGGTCAGAGGCTTGTATGCATGTGCATACTTTTTGAGAAGGCAGTCTAGGGAATTAGAGAGGCCAAACCCACTTGAACCTGTTCAAGCTTATCTAGGGTCTGGTCTTGGTCAAGAATCCAGGCCTACTCATTTGCATCATTTGCATATGTTAAAGAGGGAAAGTAGGGGAAGTAAAAGAATATAGTTTAATCCTAAACTAGGACAAGGAAAATCTAATTAACTTCACTTTTGCTTCTGTATCCTTATTACCCTATTTATATAAACTGTATAACCTAGGAAAACTATGTAAATAAAACAAAGATTGTAAACTAACCATGACTCTAGCAGGAGTGGAGGGAATGGTTACCCCTGCTCCTGCAGCTGTATCAGTGTGAGTGTTCCCTCGAGCACTACACCCGCTCTCCCGGGGAGCGTAATAAAATGCCTTCCTCTGCCCACTCTGGTCCTGAATTCTTTGGGTGTGAATGGGCAAATCACATGGATTTTCCTAAGGTCAAGTGAAGGGAAGCAACAGGCAGCGGAAGCTCGCCAGGCTTACTCCTGGATCTTGTCTTGGGGTGTCCTGTGATCCCCACTGCGGTGTTAAGAGGGCTACCACTCTGGATTCCCTTGGGGAATCCTGTGGTCTGCACGGCCTTCTTAAGGGGACATCACATGGGACTTCCGGCCCTGTCTCGGGAGCCTTGTGATCTTACTGCCATCCTAAGGGGCCATCACTTGGGTCTTCCTTAGGGTCTGACCCCTAGGAGGCCCTGTGATCCCCACAGATTTAAGTGATGGCTACCACTTGGTCTTCCTCTGGGAGTCCTGTGGTCTGTACAGCCTTCCCTAGGGATTATCACAGGGTTCTTCTTCAAGACTTTGGCCCTGCCTAGGAAGTCCAGTGATCGCCAAAACCACGTCTCTCACATCTACTGTCATGAAATATGCTCTAAATCACTATTGATTAGAGAAATGCAAATGTAAACAACTCTTAGGTACCACATCTCTCCTGTCAGAATGGCTAACATGACAAAACAGGAAAGTGCTAAATGCTGCAGAGGATGTGGGAAAATTGGAACATTGTTGCATTGTTGGTGGAGTTGAGAACTTATATAGCCATTGTGGAGTGCAATTTGGAACTATGCCCAAAGGGCTAAAAAAATGTGCATACTCTGTGAACCAGCAATACAACTTCCCAGGCTGTATCCCAAAGACATCACAGAAGTGGGAAATGGAACAGTACACACAAAAATATTTATAGCACCTCTTTTTGTGGTGGCAAAGAATTGGAAATCAAGGGGATATCCATCAATTGGGGAATGGCTACACAAATTGGGGTATTTGAACATACTAGAATAGCATTGTGCTATAAGAAATGAGGAGCAGGCAGACTTCATTATAACCTGGAAGGACATATATGAACAGATGCTGAGAGAGGGGAGCAGAACCAGGAGATGGTTATACACGATTACAGACACATGGTATCTGTTAGGACTGACTTTGATAGATTTGACTCCTCTCATCAAAACAAACTTCAAAAACAGCTACAAAAGACTCACGATGGAAAAAGGTATGCACATCTAGAGGAAGAATTATGATGTCTGAATGCAGATTGAGGCAAACTATTTGCTCTCTTTTTTTCCTTCTTTTTTGGTTTTGTTTCTCCTTTCTCATGATTCATTCCATTGGTTATAATTCTTCTTTACAATGGGACTATTATGTAACTAATTTCAATGTGAAGGTATATGTAGAACCTACATTGGATTACATGCCATCTTGGGGGGAGGGGGGAGGAGAGGCAGAGAGAGAAAATTTGGAACCCGAAAGCTTGTGAAACTGAGTGTTTTCACTGAAAATTAAAAATAAACGTATAATTAAAAAATAAAGAAGGGGCAATTTGACCTCATCCAAAAAAAAGAGAGATGTGAATGCCAAAGGGAGTCTGAATCATTTGAGGAAAAAGTTGATGGGCACACATATATGAGCATGTACCCACATATACAAATATGGAAATGCATATACATATGTACCTATATATGTAAACAGACATGTGTGTATCTATAGACATGTATTCATCTATTTTGAGTTCAATAAAGGTGAAAACAAATAAAAGTATTGATTGAGCCTGGGCCATTTCTATGAAATAACTTTTTGTTTTCTTTTGTTTTGGCTTAATATTTCTGTAAGAAGCATTGCGAAACTTTACAATTTAGTTCTACTCTTATGGTGTGCATGAATGTTACATTTATTAAATATTACCACATTCAGTACTGCTTTTATACTTCATTGCTACACAGGATTTTAATTTAATTGGATTCTTTAAAAAAAATAAAAGTCATTCCTTCACTATTAAAAGAAACTTACTAACAATACCTTCTGTGAGAATCCCCGTTAATTCTGCCACAGTAATTTATATAGACATGCCTAAGTCATTACTAGATTTTGAAGACAATTCCTTGCTCTGCCAAGAATACTGTTTTGTATGATTCTTCACACAGACTTGTAGAGCCCAACATTGTTTGTAACCATCAAACCATATTGACTATGTTCGTCACCAGCATCGTGATTATCTGTAATTGTATTGCTAAAAATGAATTATTGACCTAGTAACTAGAGTGTTCCTGAAGAAAATGTATTTTGCTAGAGTTAGAACGAGTTTAAAGTATAACCAAACATTACAATGAAATTTAAATTCTCTGTGTTTATGTGTGTTCAAATTGTGCAGGTATAAGTTTCAACTTTAACTTCATTAGTCTTGACAACATAAGAGTTAAAAGAACCATAATTGGTTAACAAATAATTCTTCCCTACGAAAAAAATTTTCATGAGGCAATTACCCATTTGCCGCTGGGAAAAGATTTTAGTACAAATCGCATGACACACAACATAAGATAAGACAGTCTCATATTTTGCATTGAAGTTTCTGGTGTAAGTATATTAAATGAAGTTTTTGAATTTTTAAATAGTTCCTGTAGTTTTATGTTTAACTTTTTTACCTCTGAAAAAAAAATTAGGATAGCAGTTTTCTGTCTGAAAATTTAAAAAAACTAATTAGAACAAATATACCAAATTAACTACATCTGAAAGAAGAAGTTATCTGCTTACAGAGAAAGAACTCATAAATAGAACTAGTGATTTTACAAATACATACATATTTGTGTCTAATGGTAGCCAACTCTAGGGAAAGGAAGAAAAAAAGGAAAAAAAAGAAATTTACATGATGTTTAATATATATTTATTTTATTATATATTTAAAAGGAATAGTAAGTTGTATATAAGAGGTTTCATGTGCAATCATCTTTTTTCATAGTATCTTATGAAATACTTGTTTTATTCCATAAATTGAAAATAAATAAATACATTTTTAAAAAGGTTACAAGCTGGAAGACTAGTCAAGAAAGCAAACAGATGAAATAGTCCTTAAAAAGATCTCTCAAAATTCACTGGCAACACAGAAATACAAGGCAGTGAATAAGAGAAGACAAACATACTAACCAGCCCCAAGACAGTTTGGGTGGCTCTGGTCTCAAGGCAACCACAGTGAGATTGTTGCCATGAGTGCACTGGACTCTTTGGTTCTGTCTGTGTAGGATAAACCCCCTATTCTCTAGTCTACACTATGATTCATAAATAGGCAACATAAGGAAAGGAGATTAGGGAGAAAAGAGAAAGTGAATATTAACTGAAACAGAAAATGTAGCAGGAAATGAATGAAATCCTATACTTCACTCAACTTTTTAATTCCCTTTGGAGCTTTCACATAGACTAGGATCATGCAATTTAGTGCTGTTAGGGCTTCCCTTCCATTAAAAGAGTGTTTGCTTTTCACATTACCTCTGAATACAACTTAAAATAATTCAGTTGCTCCTTAATTCATTATCTTTGGTTTGGCTTAGGATTCTGCTCTCACTGACATCTGAGATAGTGAGTAGGCATCTTCAGTGGAGGTTGTATGGATGCAGGTGAAGAGTGAGGGAAGGTTGAAAAGTGAAGGAAGAGAGGATGAAGAGAGACAACATCTGTCCTGCTCTTTCTGCTGTGGCTATGATATTCCCTTTATTCCCCTTTTTGTTCTCAGTGGTAGAATAATTAGAAAGGAGATTGGGCAATATTCAATGAATAGGCAAGATCAACAGATCACTAAATTTGGAGTCACAGGATCTGAACTGGAACCCATACTCTGACCTTTGTGACCCGAATTATGGGCATTTTCAGCATTTTTATTTTTAAGTATATTTTATATGAATTTATCATGCATGTTTTACCACTACCCCTTTCCACTGATTCATAAAAACACTCATCACAGGTGTTCATAGTTCATAAAATAAAGAAGTTCTAGCTGTAGGCATACCTAGAAGTAGAAGGAGTTGAGTAGTATATATCTTCTTCAGTCCTCTTGATTCATGATTTATCATTGCATTGATCAAGTTTCTAGAATCTTTCAAAGTTGTTGTATCTATAACCTCATTGTATAAATTGCTTTAGTTCTCACTGTGCTCTTAATTCATTCTTAGAAGAGTTTGCAGTTTCCTGGAAAAAATTACATCATCATTTATTTCAAAAGGGCAATCCATTCTAGTAATACAATGCACTTTGTAGGCATTCCCCAAAAGAAGGAAACTCCTTTAGCTTCCAGTTTAAGACTACTATGGAATGAGTTTCTAGATATGTTTCTGTACAGATATGATTTTTTCCAACTCTTTGGGATATAGGCCTAGTGTCGGTATAGGGGGCTCAAATGGTATACAAAAACAACTCATTTGGGGAGCACAGTTCCAAATTTCTATCTGAAATAGCCAGACCAATTCCTAGCTTTATTGTACCTATTTTCCTGCAACCCATGCAACAATTATCATTTTGCTCTTTCAGTTATATTAGCCATGCTGAATAGTTTGAGGTGAAACCACTGAGCTCTCTCAAAACTGTATCATCATCTTTTCCCAGAGGGCCAAGGAGTATTTCTGGACTTGGGAGTCACTAACTATTAGAACAAAGGAGCTGCAAGCTGGAAAACAGGCAGCCAGGAAGGCAGAGATATGAACAAGCCAGGAAAAAGTTTTCCCATAGCAAATACATAACAACAGGATAGAATTCAGAGAGTAAAAGGAGACAAACAGAATGATAAGCAGCAGGATTGTTTGGGTGGCTCTGGCCTCAGGGAAACTTTGGAACTCATCAATGCAGTAATAAAATATGAATACAGAAAAGTGAAGATAAAATCTGCTTACCTGCTCACCCATATTGAGTTGTATATATATTTACATATACTGTAGTTCCTTTTGTTCTTTTTATCTCTTCAGGCCATAAATCTAGTATTTGTATATCTGTGTCAAAGGGCACCCACACTTTGATAATTTGTAGACTTAGTTCCAAATTGATTTTGAGAATAATCAAACCAATTCACAGCTCTACCATCTTCACATTATTTTTCTTTTGTCCTACAGTAACTCCAACATTTATCATTTTCCTCTTTCTTCATATTAGCCACTCTGATGAGTGGGAGGGTAAATCTCAACTCCTTTATTTTGTGTTTTCCTAATTAAGAGTGATTTAGATCATTTGTCCATGTGGTTGTCCATCCTTTGGATTTTGCTCTTTGGAAAGTGCCTATTTACTATCATTTAAAGTATCTATCTGTCATGAAATGGGTTCATCTTATAAATTTGGATCAATTCCTTATATCTTTGATATGAGACTTTTTAAAATATTTCAATTTTATATGATCAAAAATAAACATCTTGTCATCCTCTTTGCCAATTTTTTAACTCTTCCCTTATAGATTTTAAGGATAATTTATGTCTTGTTTCTCTAATTTTTTCATGACGTGACGTTTTATAGGTAGGTCACATATCTATTTGAATCTCCTCTAGGTATATATTCCATTACATACATATTCCACTCCGCATCTGTTGCTCTACCTCCTTGTAACTTCATGGAACAAGGTGCCCCTCCCAGGTTAAAACCATCTCATATAATCTCATTATCATACTACTAACTCAATCCTTGATTGACAGGACCTCCTCAGCCTCCTCTCCCCTCTGACTGGAGGCCTGCAGGGTAGAACACCAAACTCTTTCCAATGCCTTTCTTTATGAAGAGCAGAAACAAAATGTTTTGAATCACTTCACTCTACATTTGCTCCTCTGCCTGGTTTCAACCCCACAGAAGCCCACTGGTCTCCCATTCTCCTCCCCTGTCTGCCAGCAACCTCCTTTAACACCTCACATACTTTACAATCCTGTTTTATGGTATCTTGTCTCTCTACCTCCACTACATTACAAGGTCCTGGAGGGCAAGGATTGTCTTTCTTTTTCTTAATTGTAGTCCCAGCGCTTAGTGCCATGAGTTATAATGAAATAGTGATTCCTTCAAATAACTTCCCTTTGATTTTACTGAACACTGCGTTACTATGGTTGCTTGCTTTTCTGCTCCACTGATGACTGATGCTCTTTATAATTCTCTCTCTCTCTCTCTCTCTCTCTCTCTCTCTCTCTCTCTCCCCCCCCCCCATCTGTCTGTCTGTCTGTAAGGAATTGGAATGCCTAAAGTGGGCTTTGGCAAGAGCTGACCAGTGAGGGTCCCAGTGCCAACTTCAAATCTGGATGAATTAATAGGAATCCAGAAATGTAATTGAGGTCCTCTTATTTCCAAATTGTATTTTTAAGAGTTCTCCTAGCTTTTAAGATTTGAGAAACCTTTGTGAGGTCTTAATATTGAAACATATTAATTGATCTTTTAAAAAGGGTGTGATAAAAATGTAATAGGTTGAAACTGTTATATTTGGTTATAAACAAGTAACATTACAGCAGATTTTCCTTTTGAAATCTGGGCTATTTATAAAAATGTATACAGAGGTTCAGGGTGTTGGTAATGAAGTGAATGACTTCCTGTGTAAGGAGACTTAGAAATGCCTTCACCTAACTTGATAGGTAGTTGAAGTTTTAAATACATAAAAACATTCAAGGCATTATTACCTGTGTATGGTTTAAATGTTGTTGAGAATTGTACTATCAGAGAAAAATGATGAATGGGTTAAAAAGCTGTTATTGTATTATTGCTGAAATTATAAACTTCGAAGTTTGTTTGTTTTTTTTATTTAGAAAGAAGTTTCAGTTGAAATTGTGTTGAATGTGTTCAGTTGAATTTGTGTTGAAATTGTGTTCTTATAATACTTTGGGAATTTATAAAAGCAATTCCTCTTATAATCTAGATGTTATTAGTTTAAGAATTGTACTTAATCAAGAATTGAGGCTTTTAACGAAAACAAGGATTTTTGGCATAAATTCTTATCAACGCTGTGTAAAATCTTGAATTTTAGGAGTCTCGGGCTGGGACCAGATGCTAGGGAGATATGCACAAGCTGAATGTGCCTCACAGAGATACCCAGACAGGTCTGGGCAAATGTTAACGCCCCCTCTTGTTGAGTGGCATGGAAATTGATGTTTTTCTGATCAGGATTCAGTGACCTAGGTCTATCCCAAAACTCATTTTAATATAGCTCCCCTCCCAGAATCTAGGCCCATCAATAGGCATCCCTTGGGAACACCTTCTTTTGGATGGGCCTAAGTTTTATAACTGCCATTTAGGACCTTCTTCAACCTGGCAGAAGGGAAGGAGCAGAGAGGGGCAGCAGTTACTGGGATCTACTCTCAGAAAGGGAACATCAGAGGTCAGAAACCAGCTGACCTCCAAACCAGGCTTTTTAAAGTCAGCAGAACTGATTTCTAGTGATTGGTTTTTAGAATAAGATTAGAATTTGAGCTGTTGGTCCTGGTAAAGTTTTGATTAGTGAAACTTGTGAAAGGACTCACCCTGTTGGGGAGATGCCAATAGTTAGGAGAGAGAGGGAGAGAGAGAGAGAGAGAGAAACAGAGAGAGAGAGAGAGAGAGAGAGAGAGAGAGAGAGAGAACAGGTGGATATGATAGGTTTTTTATGGCCGGTCTCTCTAATCAAAAATAAGTAGTTAGTGATAAAAGGAAAGGTGTCTGTCAGAATCTCTTAGTATTGTGAAGTGAAGTTGTGGTACCTAAAGACCTGGAAGTTTTTATGGGGAAAAATGGAAAATTTGATTAATGCAAATAAGTGAAATCTTACTGTTTTCAGTCAAATGATTGGGTAAATTGTTACACTTGTATAGTCATACGTCAGATAACATTCTATTTTTTGATAACGTTCTTTCTAAATATTAATAAGAATATTTAGACAAAGGAAAAAAGGAAGTTTCTGACATGAAGATACAAAAGTAAGGTCAAATCTTTATCCCATAAATTAAGGATAGGTTTTAAAGTTACTTTGTATCTATGTGAAATAAGGTCTTTAAATGTTTCCAAGTGAGGTAAGAGCAATTAGATATTAAGACAACTGGTGTAATTAATCATAGTAATTAAATCAGAGACATTTTCAGTTTGGGGAAAAGAATTTCAATGTAGGTTTCTTAAAGAGAGATAAGTTGTAGAGTACTTTTGCATTGATGGGAAAAGTTAAATGTGGCTGTTTGGATTTGAATTCTTTCTATCATCTTAAATGTAAAGATAAAGTTAGTGTTTGAACCTATAATATTATATAGTTCAATTCTTGAAGTATATCTCATTCTTTCAGATCAGGCATAGTTAGAGGAGAATAGAAAAGCCTGGGAAAGTGATGTAAATGTGTTAGAGCCATAACTTATGATCTTAATGAGAAGATTTTATGAACAAGGGTGGAAATGCATGCAAGCTATTTAGAGCTAATTTTGGATATGTTCCTTAAGCAGTGTGAGATTATACTCATATCTTAAACTGACCTTTGGAACTTTCTATTCAAAGACTTAATGGGACTGTTAACTGACTGTTTCTGAGTCTAATTCCAGGTGTAAATATCAAGGAAGGCTGTCAGAGTCACTGAACCATGATGCCAGCAGGGCATGTATAGACTGCAGGTGTGATTTCCTGGGAAGGTTAAGAGGGAAACTGTTCCACATATGCTGAGGTGGGACGCTCTTGACTTGATTCCTTAACTGAAACTCGGCAGACTTTAAGTCTGCCTCAACGCAGTTTGCAGATTGACCTAATTTCTGCCTGGAGTTGACAGGAAGTTGGAGAAAAATTGTTACCTTACTATAAGTCCCTAATCTCTTAGTGGCAAATTTCTATAATCAGAAGGTTTTGTAAGTACAGTAACTAATCTATTAAAATAATTGATGATGGAACATCTTAGGTTATGATAGGACTGGTACTACTGTTCCTGTGTGTGTTCCTGTATAGGTTAGGGTAGTTTATAAGGTCCCTGTATAGGGTCATGTATAATTTAGGGTCCTTTAATTCTTGGTAAAGGTATGGAGACAATTAGGTCAAGGGCTTGTGAGAATATTATTTTGTTATTTGGTTAGTATCATGCTTGTCTAACGTTTTCTTATAATTAGTAATTTTAAAGGAAGAATGGCTTCTGGATTATTTTGTAAATGACTTCAAAGAAACATGGCAAGACTAAAAGTATATGATTTTATATATACTTTCTTTTTTTAAGGTTTTTTTATTTATTTAATATATTTATTTTTCAGCATTGATTTTCACAAGAGTTCGAATTACAAATTTTCTCCCCATTTCTACCCTCCCCCAAGATGGCATATATTCTGGTTGCCCTGTTCCCCAGTCAACCTTCCCTTCTATCATCCCCCTCCCCTCTCATCCTCTTTTCCCTTCCTTTCTTGCAGGGAAAGATAAATTTCTACACCCCATTGCCTCTGTAACTTATTCTCTAGTTGCATGCAAAAACATTTTTTTTGTTTTTGAACATCTGAGTTCCAAATTCTCTCCCCTCTTCCCTTCCCACCCACCTCCCTAAGAAGTCAAGCAATTCAACATAGGCCACATGCGTATCATTATGTAAAACCCTTCCACAATACTCATGTTGTGAAAGACTAACTATATTTTCATCCTTCCTAACCTATCCCCCTTTCTTTAATTTTCTCCCGTGACCCTGTCCCCTTTCGAAAGTGTTTGTTTTTGATTACCTCCATCCCCATCTGCCCTCCCTTCTATCAGCCCCCCTTTTTTTATCTTCTTCCTCCTTTTTTCCTGTGGGGTAAGGTACCCAATTGAATATGTATGGTATTCCCTCTTCAGGTCAAATCTGATGAGAGCAAGAATCACTCATTCCCCCTCACCTGCCTTCTCTTCTCTTCCTACAGAATTGCTTTTTCTTGCCACTTTTTTTTTGCGAGATAATTTACCCCATTCTATCTCTCCCTATCTCGCTCTCTCAATATATTCCTCTTTCATCCCTTAATTTGATTTTATTTCTTTTAGATATCTTCCTTTCATCTTCAACTCACCCTGTACCTATTCTCTCTCTCTCTCTCTCTCTTTCTCTGTGTGTGTGTGTGTGTATATACACACACATACATATATACATCCATACACAAACATACATATATATGTATGTATATATATATATATATATATATATATATATATATATATATATATGCATATTCCCTTCAGCTACCCTAATACTGAGGTCTCATGAATCATACACATCATCTTTCCATGTAGGAATGTAAACAGAACAGTTCAACTTTGGGAAGCCCCTTGCAATTTCTTTTTCTTATTCTTTTTCTTGACTATCTTTCCATGCTTCTCTTGATTCTTCTGTTTGAAAGTCATATTTTCTATTCCACTCTGGTCTTTTCACTGAGCAAGCTTAAAGTCCTCTATTTCATTCCAAATTCATATTTTGCCTTGGAGCATAATACTCAGTTTTGTGGGGTAGGTGATTCTTGGTTTTAATCCTAGCTCCATTGACCTCCAGAATATCGTATTCCAAGCCCTTCGATCTCTTAATATAGTAGCTGCTAGATCCTGGATTATTCTGATTGTGTTTCCACAACACTTAAATTGTTTCTTTCTGGCTGCTTGCAATATTTTCTCCTTGATCTGGGAGCTCTGGAATTTGACGACAACATTCCTAGGAGATTTCTTTTTGGGGTCTATTTGAGGAGGCAATCGATGGATTCTTTCAATTTCTATTCTGCCCTGTGGCTCTAGAATATCAGGGCAGGTCTCCTTGATAATTTCTTGAAAGAAGATATCTAGGTTCTTTTTTTGATCATGGCTTTGAGGTAGCCCAATAATTTTTAAATTATCTCTACTGGATCTATTTTCGAGGTCAGTGGTTTTTCCAATGCATTATTTGACATTGTCTTCCATTTTTTCATTCCTTTGATTCTGCTCTATAATATCTTGATTTCTCATCAAGTCACTAGCTTCCACTTGCTCCAATCTAATTTTTAAGGTAGTATTTTCTTCAGTGGTCTTTTGGACCTCCTTTTCCACTTGGCTAATTCTGCCTTTCAAGGCATACTACTCCTCATTGGCTTTTGGGAGTTCTTTTGCCATTTGAGTTAGTCTATTTTTTAAGGTGTTGTTTTCTTCAGTATATTTTTCAGTATTTTTTTGGGTCTCCTTTAGCAAGTCATTGACTTGTTTTTCACAGTTTTCTCGCATCCTTCTCATTTCTCTTCCCAATTTTTCCTCTACTTCTCTAACTTGCTTTTCCAACTCCTTTTTGAGCTCTTCCATGGCCTGAGACCAGTTCATGTTTTTCTTGGAGGCTTTTGTTGTAGGCTCTTTGACTTTGTTGACTTCTTCTGGCTGTATGTTTTGGTCTTCTTTGTCACCAAAGAAAGCTTCCAAAGTCTGAGACTGAATCTGGGTGCGTTTTTGCTGCCTGGCCATGTTCCCAGCCAACTTACTTGACCCTTGAGTTTTTCAGTGGGGTATGACTGCTTGTAGAGTTCCACACTTGGGGGGGGGGGTGTGTGCCAGCTCTGCCACACCAGCACTCCTCCTTCCCCAAGAACCCCCAACCCGGACTGGACTTAGATCTTCAGCAGGCTGTGCACTCCTGCTCTGATCTGCCACTTAATTCCTCCCATCAGGTGGGCCTGGGGCCGGAAGCAACTGCAGCACTAGTTCTGTAGCTGCCCCACCTCTGCTGCCCCTGGGGCCATGGCCGAACTGCAAACTCCTTCTACTCCCACAGCTTTTCCCACTAATCTTCTCTGTTTTCTTTGGTGTTTGTGGGTTGAGAAGTCTGGTAACTGCTGCAGCTCACTGATTCAGGGTGCTAAGGGACGCTCCGCCTGGCTCCTGGCCTGGTTTGTCCGCGCTGCTCATTCTGGGCTCGGCTAGGCTCGGCTCCCCTCTGCTCCCAGCTCCCTGTGGGATAGACCTCACCCAGAGACCATCCAGGTTGTCCTGGGCTGCAGCCCTGCTTCCCTCTACTATTTTGTGGGTTCTGAAGTTCTAGATTTGGTTCAGAGCCATTTTTTATAGGTTTTTGGAGGGATTCCACAGGAAGCTTACGCTAGTCCCTGCTTTCCAGCCGCCATCTTTGCTCTGCCCCCTTATATGTACTTTCTTAAAAATTGATTATTTAATGTATTTATGCATGTAAAGGAGCCTGTTGTCTATTCCTTAGTGAAATCTCATTGTCCTGGTGATGAAATTAATAATGGATTCATGTAAAGTACAAGAAGCCGTGTTCTGATGTGAAGTTTTTAAACATGACAATTGGTGAAGGTTTCAATTTCAATTTTATACAGTGGTTGCAGATTTTTTTACTTCCATTTTCCACTTTTTCACACTAGTTGTCTTTGTGCTCATTGCTTTGCATTTGTTACCAGTATATTAGTTTACGTTTTGCCATGTTCTGTCCAGAAATGGCTCAGAAAAGATTTTCGTACAGTGCTGAATTCAAGTTGGAAGTGATCTAGTTTGCAAAAGTGAGAGTAAATCGTGCTGCTGAATGTAAGTTTATTCCTCCTCCAACTGCGAAAACAACTGAGACTGCCTATGGGAAGAAGAAACTCTACTGAAAACGCCATGACAGAAGAAGGGCATGAGAGGCAAGTCAGCAAAATGGCCTGATTTAGAGAGGGAATTGAAGATATGAATTGAAGAGCAAAGAGCAATTGGAATTCCTGTGTCCACAAAGATGGTTCAGCATGAGGCAAGAAGAATTGCTGATGAAAAAGAAGTTACTGATTTGAAAGGAGGACACAATTGGTGCTTTAGGTTCATGAAACGGAATGGACTAAGCATGAGTACATGCACCAGACTTGTCCAAAAGATGCCTGAAAGCTATGAGCAGATGAATAAAACTTGAGTTCAATAACTTTATGTAGTACATTTTTTTTCGAATTTCAGGACCCAAAATTAAGGTGCGTCTTATACATGGGAGCACCTTATACATGGGAAACACAGGAAAAGTCTCCAAGGCAAGCCGTGGGCCTTCCAATCCCTGTTCATTTAGCTCCAACCACAATGCCTCCTCAGGTATTTCCCAATTATCAAGGAGTGTATAAGAAAGGCTTCAAGTACAAAGCACTGATACAAAGGGGAGGCTATCCCAGCCTTAGGAGAAACTGTTGTAACGAAGATGAATTAGCCCAGGGTTCAAGCCCTAACTCAGAATACAGAGGAGACTAGTTTGTAGGGGTTCTCACCTTGGTTCCATAGTCTATCCACATCACAAAACCATCTCTAATAACCAAATCTCCATTTTGAAAGATCTGTGACCTTTTCCATAACCTGTATTCTTGATGTTACTGCTTTGAATGAAATGATGGATCCCTATTACCTCAGGCTCGGGAGCACACTGGATGTGCTCCCAGCTTTCAACCCAATTTGGAGGGGCAGAGATGAACAGAATCTTCCAGGATTCCCAGAAAAGGCTTGGGGGACTGGCTTGGATCCAAGCACAGACTTTGACACTTTTGAAGACCTCCTGCCTGGAGCAGCCTGGCTTTCCCTCATCTGCCCAGGGATGACCCACAACATCCCTTAAGGTCCTTTTCAGGAGCCACCAACCCAAAGAAAAAGGGTCACTTGCACTTGCCCCAAGTCTCAGTTTGGCTAAACTCTGAAAATGAGATTGGGGTAAGTGGGAGATGTGTCCTCTGGCCACAGAGGCTCATCTGCAGAGAGGAGGGAGGAAGGGGCCATGATGTCCTGGCAGGGACACCCAGCGAGCCAGGGGCAGCTGGACCTTTAAACTGGGAGGATCATCCATGGGCTGAGGCTGCCTCACATTACAGGGTGAGCTAGAGGACAGTTGGGCTCTGGCACTGGGAGCATGAGCCTGGCAAAGACCAGGCATAGAGTGGCTGATGAGCCCCAGACTGGCTAGCCAAAAGGGGCATCTGGGACCAGAGTTCTAGGTGGACTAACCCTGGGCCCAGGACTGTTGCCAGCTTTACCATCTCCTCAAACATACACACACAAACACACACACACCACTGGAAAAATCAAAACAGTTATGTCCCAAACAGAGGTGGAAGGGCCTGCCAAGCCTTGGCATTGGGAAGTGAGCCCTAGCCTGGGGAACTCCATTTTGGGGCTGTTTGTGGGAAAGGAGACAAAGCCCCCCAGCCATACAGGCCTGGCACAGAGGGACTAAACTCAGTCATAGACACCCCCCTTTTTACACTGGGGATTTTGAGGGGAAAGCTTAGAGGATGAACCAGAGGCAGCTGTGCGCAGGGGAAACTCTTATGCAGGGCAGCTCTGCCCTAGCACAGGGAGAATACAGTCAAGACGAGAGGCAGCCAGGGTGCTCAGGTTTTTTGGAAGGCAGACAAGGGAAGTGGCCCCTATTCCCTGTCTAGGGGAGCAGTTCTTGAGGGTGTAGATATGCCTTGGCACCAGGGGGGGCAGACAAGAGGAGGGGCAACTACTGTGCCCTCCCACTGAGGAAGTCACCATGCCCATGCCCAGTGCCTTTGACCCTCCCTCTGCTCTCCTAACCAGCCCCTGGCTTAGCAGGGCTTCCCCCACATGTGTAGAAAAGGCTCTGTCCCTACCCTGCCCACCATGTGTGTGACCATGTCCATTTCCATGACAGTGTCCTTGTCTACATTCCTTAGTGGATACCAGGGTAACCAGGGGGAATGCGGGGCAAATCCTGGGATGTGGTATGGGGAGGGGAGTCAGGACATGTACGAGAGGGGACATGAGAAAGCAGGGCAGGAGCTGGGGCCAGGGGCAGCCAGACCTTTATCCTGGGAAGATCATCCTTGAGCTGGGGCTGCCCCATGTTAGAGCGTGTATTCGAGGGCAGCTGGGATCTGGCACTGGGAGGATGAAGCCGGCCAAGACTGGGCATGGAATGGGTGATGATCCCCTGTCTGGCCTGTAAAAAGGGCATCTTGGGGCAAGGGACTAGGTGGGTCTGCCTTGGGCACAGGACTGTTGCCAGTCCTCCCTCCCCCCAAACACATGTGTATGCAAACACACACACACACACACAAACACACACACATATGCACACACACGCACACACAAACACACACACCCCATTAGGAAAATCAACATGACTATCTCCCAGAGGGAGGTGGAAAGGCATGCCTTCTCTTCAGAGTTAGGAAGCAAGAATGGCCCATGGGTTGGGAAAAACCCCTCAGGTGGCCACCAAAGCAGAGCTTTCCAACCCTTCACTTCCACTCTTAAATGGGGGTGAGAATGGAAGGGACAGTCTCCTCCCCTTTACTCCTTTAGCTCTTTCTAGTCCCCCCTTCCCTTGAAAAAGGAAGGTCCAAAGTGCTTACCTTTGAATCAGTAGGGCTTGGAGGAAATTAGAGGGCTTCTGATTGCCCTCATGCCCACCCCTCAACCTGCCACCATGGCTGCCAGTTTTTCCCCTCAGAGACAATCTCACTTCTTCCTTTCTCCTCACCATGGCTCAGCAGCTCCAGAAGAAGCCCACCCTCCAATCCTGGGTTGTGGCTTGTCCCTTGCAGTTAGCTTTGGGGATTCTGGAGAAATCTCTCTTCCCCTTTTCACTCTAGCCTAGAGTCAGGGCCTGCAGCTTGCTTGCAATCATGTTTATAAAGTCTCCTGTGGGTTACCTACTCAAGTAGGTGCAGCAGCTTCTCCCACTGCCCTTTAGACCTTACTGACCTTCTATCCTGCAGACTTTGCCCATTGGAACTGCTACTGGAGTTCACCTGGAGCTTATTCCAAGGGTGGGGAAGTTTCCAGCACCTGGAAATTCTGGGTGCTAAGAGAGGGAGAGGGAGAGGCCCTCCAAAGCTCAAGAGGGCCTGTTGTGCATCAGAGATGCCCAGGCTGGGTGTGGGATGAGCTCTGGTGGCATGCTTGGGACATACTTGTTTATTTTTCACTTCAGGGAAGACCCAAAGCCCAAGTCTGTGGCCTGCCCCAGCCTGGGCTGCCCTTAACCTCTCACTCCCTTCCCCGCCCCCCACCCTCACCTTGGGCCCCCTTTCCCACTGGAAAACATGGCCCATTCCCTAGAATTGTCTTCATTTTCCTCTCTGGCCCCAGCTGTCTCCCCTGGTTCTTAGGGGGATTACTGACCAGTATTCATAAAGAGGACAGAAAGACACCCAAAATGAAGTTAAAGAGCCTCACGTGTTCCCTTGGCCAGTGTGAGTGCCTGTCCTGGCAGCCTGGAAAGGTCATCCAGGAGATGTCGGGTTAGGGCTACCCTGCTAGGGAGGAGTCCAGTGCCCTGGGAGGTTTCACAGAGCCCAGGGAAGGGCAGAAGGGAATGAGGTCCAGTCCCGTCTTTCCAGGCCTGAAGCCTGTGTCCAACATCTTGGCTCTGGAGGGCAAAGGGCAGGAGAGTTGCAGGGCAGTGTGAAGCAAGATGGGCCTCATAGCATGAAAGGTTTCTCCAAGCTGTCTCCCTTTATCCCTTGTTCTGCTTCATCACATTGGGAGCTGCAAAGGACCTCCAAGAGCATTTCTCATTTTTTTAAAAAAACATCTACTCATTATTTCTTATACAAGAATAGTATTCTATTACATTCAAATACCACATTTCTTTTGCCATTCCCCAATGGATGAGCATCTCCTCAATTTCCAATTCTTTCCTACCACCAAAAGAGCTGCTACAAAGATTTCTGTTCATGTGGGTCCTTTCACCTTTAGATGATCTTTTTGTTATACAAACCTAGTAATGGTATTGCTGGGTCAAGGGCATACAAAGTTTTTTAGACTTTTGGACATAGATTGAAGCTTAATTTAACTGTACTCCCCTAAATGGGACATCTTTGTCCAGTGATTCTCATTCAGCATTCTATGGAAGGATAGCAAGTGGATCAATATTGACATCCTTGCTATAAATGAAACCACAGACAGCAGGAAATGGAAGGATGGCTCACAGGTTCTTTGAGAAGTAAAAAAGGAGGGGATCAATTTCATTGGGTCTACAAAACAAGAAGTGATTCAGGTGATTCCGCTTTCCTATTTTACAGAGCTCATTACAAGCACAAGAAAAAGCGCCCCTGAAACAGCCTTGTAGCTTCTGAGTCAACATCTGATCAGAAGATGAGGTCCAGAAATTCTAAGAAAATATCAATAGGTTTCTCCAGATGAAGTCAATATGTGCCTTAAAATATGGTGGTTTCAGTGCAAAGGTGGGCAGACAATGGCAAAAAATACATTGCAAAATATAATAAAGAATTAGGAAAGGAAAGATTGCAGTCATCTATAGAGCCTGAATATTTCTTTCAGGAGGTTAGGTGAATTGAAAAATAATTACATGCAGGAATCAGAATTCTGCATGTTTATTACAAGGTTTTTTTTTTCTGGAAAGGAGAGCTGGGAGAAAGCAAAAGGTGGATTTTCATTAAAATGGGGAAAAAGTGAGAGTTGGAAGTCACTGAATGTGTCAAATGCCAAACAACCTCACCACAAAATGAAATTGTATCCTAATGGATAAGAAGTGATTGGTTATTGACTTGGGAATCATTTCTGAATACACTTTGTACTCAAATCATCTTGTTAAAGCAAAGGTCAAAACCCCCAAATAAGAGAAAACGATAATATACACATTCAAAGAGATAAGCCGTTCAAATAAGTTAGAAATGGTGAAAAGGAGGGAAGAGATTAAGGAAAAGGCAGAAATCTGATCAACATAAAGCAGTTGCCAAAGGGAGGAGGCCAAAATATCCTAGAAACTGCTTTAGCCAGCCACCAGCTGATGTCCTTACCAAATAGAGAAACACAGCACACAAGGGCAACACCACTTTAGAACATAAAATCCCTTGGAAAACCTTAAATAAGATGGTGAAGATCATGAAGACAATCATCTCTGGTTTTATAAAAACAGAAAAGGAATAGAAGGAAAAGGAAATTTTCAGAAAATTGAGTGTGTGACCTAATTAACTAAATGACTCCAAGAATATTGATTAAAGATGAAACTGGAAAGAAGACAATACAAATACTACAAAGAGAACAGATCTCTTGGTGTTTCTGTAACAAATGATTTTATCATTGACCACATTTGGATGTTTCTGTCCCTCATGTCTTATCTATAGAAAATGAGAAAAACGGCTTTATTGAGAAATGTTTCTTGATTGGTAACATGATCAGCATGAGGCACCTTCACTTGCTTTCCTTTCACTCTCTTCACTCTCTGTATTTTGGCTTCCAAACTCATTATTCAGCCAAAATTGTTCTCTTATGATCTAATGACCTTTTCTCAGTCCTAATCCTCCTTCATCTCTCTACAGCATTTAGTATGATCAGTCAGTCAATAAATATTGATTAAATGCTTACTATGCTAACAGCTAGGAATACAAAGAAAGGCAAAAACAGGGTGCCTGCCCTCAAGGACCTCACAATCCGATGAGGGAGACAACATGCAAATCACTTGATACAAACCAACTATGTATGGGAAAAATAAAAACAACTCGACAGAAGGTAGAATTGAGGGGTTTGGGGAGGCTTCTTGTATAAGGTGGAGTTTTAACTGGCACTTAAAAGAAGCCAGGAAAGTCGAGATTAAGAGGGAGAATGTTCCAGGCATGGGGGACAGCCAGAGAAAAGGCTGAAAAGAGAAGATGGAGGGTCATGTGCAAGGAATAGCCAGGAGGCCAGTATCACTGGATTGAAGAAGATGTGGTGGGGACTGAAGTGTGAGAAGAAGGCTGGAAAGGGAGTAGAGGCTTAAGTTATGAAGAGCTTGGAAGGACAAGCAGAGGATTCTGCATTTGATCCAGGACAGAATAGGGAGCCATGGATTATTGAGTGGGTGGGTGACATAGACCTGCAACTTAGGAAAAATCAGTTTGATAACTGGAAGAAGTGGGGAGAGACTTGAGGCAATCAGACCCACCAGCAACTATGGCAATAGTGCAGGTGGGAGGTGATGCGGGTTGTATCAGGAGAGGGGCAGCCTCACAGGAGAGAGAGGGTGGATTTTGAAAGATGCTGCAGAGGTGAAATTGCTGAGAGATGCTGCAAAGGTGAAATCTTCCAGAGATGGGGCAGAGGTGAATTGGACAAGCCTTGGCAGCAGCTTGTACATGGGAGATGAGAGTCCAGGATGATGCCATGGTTGGGAGCCTGGAAGATGGTGGTACCCTCTAGAGTAATAGAGAAGGTAGGAGGGTGAAGTTTAGGGAGGAAATAATGAATTCTGTTTGGGGCATGTTGAGCTGAAGATGTCTACAAGGACATCTGAAAAGCAGCTAGAGACAAAACACTGGAGGGGAGCAAAGAGTTTCAGGCGGAATAGGTAGTTTTGAGTATCATGAGCATAGAGACAGTCATTAAATCCAAGGAAGTTGATGAGATCACCAAGTGAAGGAGAATGGAAGGAGAAGAGAACAGAGCCTAGGATTGAGCCCAGGACCCTCTTCTCATTCACACTCTTTTCTCCAGGTTAGCATAACTCCAAACTCACCTGCATCTCTTCCTACCTACCTGTTTCACTGCCTCCTTCTCAGTCTCCTTGTCTGAACCTTCATCCAGGTCATGCCTGTTAATTGTGCTTTCTCTGTAGCTCTCAGTAGGATCTCTGCATTGGAGGCCTACTCTAGGCCTACTAGATTGGGTGGATTACCTTTCGATAATCAGAGGGCCCAGATTAGCTTGCTTTCCTTTTAAAACTGTCTCTTTTCCCAATGGAGTTAGAAGCAAGTAGGCAGAGCTCTATTACCCTCATGGTCTCTTCTTTCCCATTGATTAAATACAACTGGGCTCAAGATGCTCTTCAGCTTCTCTAAACATCCCTTAGGTAACCCTTAAGTGATGTTCTTGCCCCTTTGTGTTGTGTGAGAGATTAACTCAGGGCAGACATTGTGGCCAAGTGACTCTGAACAGAGAATCCTGAACTCTCTCTTCCTGTTCACTGCTTTCTTGAAGGTGCGTTATTGATTCAGCGAGCAGCTGGGAACTGCCCCATAAAGAAAGACACTTTCAGTTTCAGTGAGACAACTTGCTTGATCAGACTCTGAACACTTTCCCTCCTCAGGGAAATGAAACCCTTTGCTTTCATGACAGGAGGGAAGAACTGCAGGGCTTAAGATGTATTTGCTGCCTAGGCTGCCGAGATCTCAGATCCCTTGTCGAATAATGTCCAATGAACAGCTAGTCTTCCCTTAGGTCAAAGAAACGCTGCAAAGGGCACTCAGATTTCAGCCAAGTCTTTGAATCACAAATGACAGGTGGGTATGAAAACAATAAAAATTAAATAAGTTAGCAGGGAAAGGAAGAGGGCATTTCCCCTAAGCTCAACCTCTCATCCCAAAGTACTGCATTTACCCCCAATTCGTTCGCAGTTGATGCTAGATGGAGTGTCTGAGGGGCAAGAAGACATCTTTTCATCTGGGTTGGAAGTTGAGAGAGGTTTTGACTCAGAAACATAGGTGAGTGCTGGGGGGACCTCGGGGTATCACAGTCCTATTTGTGCCAAGTCTAAAGGGGGTGAAAGGAAAACCAGAGTGTCCTAGAGGCCTCTTTCCATTTCTGTTTTCTGTACACGGAGTTCCTTCTGCCTCTGGCTCCTTCTGCTGCCCAGGGCACTTCCTTCCAGGCCTCACTCAGCAGAATGGAAGCCATCTTTTGAATAGTGGATTTCCACCAGAATCCTGCCTCCTTTTCCCACACCACTCCAAGGTGGTCACAAGAGGAAACTCTGTGTGACAGGCAGACAAGAAGCAACCACAGATCCAAGAGAACATTTATTTTTGCATTAGCATAAATTGGAATCTGTCGATAACAAAGTAAAACTAAAGAATATAATGGTAGCTTTTGTGACGGGGAAGAGTTAAGCTCCCATCTGTAGGTTCCCATGTATGGCTGCTCAGATGCCAGCTTCTTGGGGAAGGAGCAAAAGGGGCAGAGGGAGCAGGCTGCTGAGGGGCAGCTAGGGTCAGGCCTGCACTGACTGCTGCTGGTCCCTGAAACCTCCAGAAGAGTGGGCACTGCTACTGTGTTCGGGGACCAGTAACCAGCCCTGCCTCCCCTCCTGATGGTAAGAGGCAGAAAGGACACTAATGCCACTGTGAGGATAAGTGCTCGACAGCCTGCCCACCTCCCGTTAGGGGATAGAGTAGATAACACCCTGGGCCCCAGGGGAGGCAGCCAGAAATGAAGCCCTTAAGGTTACTATCTGATAATTAAAAAACCATGAAATATGTCTGTGTAGAAAGATAAAAATGGATCTATATGCATAATGAAATCAGCCTTCAGGGCTGAAGAATTTGCCCTTCCCCTCCCATCCCAGCCTCAACTCTAACAAGTTACCCCCACCACAACCCTATCTAAATAAACATAACAGCTGCCCATGTACTAAGCAAACCCCAAAAAATAGAGTCAGAGCCCATTAAAAAGCCTGATGAGCCTCTGATGCACTGTTTCCCTATAGAGGCACCTGGGACTGGGCAGTTCCATCCCAGGAAGAGAGAGTAGCATCAGCTCAATGCAAACCCTAGACAGGGCCAGAGAAAGGCCCTGTGGTCAAGATCCTGGACAGTCCCCTGCCCACCATACCCACAACCAGGGGGAAGGGGTGAAGGGCCCCAGGGGGAAGGGCTAGTTGGCCGGCTGCCCATGCACCCTGAAGCGGTAAACACAAGTATATTCAGGGTGATCCCAGTTGCTCAGGATTCGAAGTTCGACCAGGCGATATGGTGTTGTGTCATTATCCTGTGGGAAGAGAAGAGTGGGGTCAGAAAGGCCCGAGATCCCCTGCTGGATGCTCTGACCCCAGAGCCCCTCTGCCCCAGGAGTTCTTAAGAAACTAAATGAAGCCACAAGGTTATCCTGGCTTCCACCAAAGCTGTTTGCAAAGCCACAGCATCCCACTGGCTGGTGATCCAGCCCTCAAGATCACCAGCCTGTCTGGGTCACTGGCCAACTGCTGTGCAGCCAGCCCTCCATACCTGAATGTGGAAGGTCTGAATGGACTCCCCAGTGTTATCATAGGTGAAGTGGCCAAGCGCCACACCCTCCGACTGCGAATTTTCATTTAGTCCCTGAAAAGAAAGAAAAGCAAAGGGAAGGGATGGATGGAGGGATGGATGGATGGATGAATGGATGGAGGGATGGACGCATGGATGAATGGATGGATGGATGGATGGATGGATGGATGGATGGATGAATGGATGGATGAATGGTCAGACAGACAGACTGGAGTGGGTTGGAGAAAAGATCTGGCTCTTAGGACATGAATCAGATCAAATCCAGGGAGGCAAAGAAGGGGGAGGCATTGGTGGAGGGGGATGAGGAGGAGGGGGCAAAGGGAGAAGGAGAGGAGGGGACTGAGGGGGAGGTGGCAGAGGAGACCAAGGAGGAAGAGGGGGAGAAGAAGGAGGCACGGGAGGAGGGGGAGGAAGAAGAAGAGGTGGCTGAGGAGGAGGAGAAGGCAGAGATGACTGAGGAGGCCTTTTGGGAGGAAGGGGAGGAGGAGGGGGTGAGGGCCTTGCAGGAGGAAGAGGCAGAAGGATACACTGGAGAGAGTAAATGAGAGAAAATTGAAGCCACTGTGATGGCTCCTTGCTTGGTCCCCTCAACACCTAGCATCTCTCTTACTAATTATATAGAAAGATGACTTCCCCCTCAAGTCCCTAGCCTCCTTCTCTGTCTCTTCTTCTACGCTGCTGCATGCCTTGGGATAAACCATTTCACTGTGGGTGCCTCAGTTTATTCATCCATGTCAGGTTTTAGCTCCTGTAGCTTGCCCCTCCCCTACCTGCTTCACCTTCTCTTCTGGCTCCATCTTTTGGCCCCAAATCCTTTTTCCAAGGACATTTCATCTCTGCCCTGAGGAAGTGACTACTTAGGGAATTGCACTCACCATCCCCACCTCAGCTCCCCCATGGGACACCTGCCATAGAGGCAATGCTGTAGAAAAGGACCCTGAGGCAGCATCAAAATCTTGGCTCTTATTACTACTCTCCTTGTCCTTTCCTGGCTGCTCTCTAGGAAGAGAGGTGGAAGGGTTGGCTCTGGAGTCGGGAGCCCAGCTTCAAGGTCCGGTCTGTAAAATGGGCACATCCTTCCATTCCTCACCTCACAATGCTGCTGTTAAGAAATGGCTTTCAGCCTTTCTAGAAAGAGCTTCCAGGCTCTGATACTAACCAAAATAACAAAGTCTTTGGGGGCACTGGGGATGTTGCTGATGGGGGACAGGGCTTTGGGCACGTGCTCCAAGGTGACAGCAGTGAGGTGGATGCTGGCAGACAATCGAATACCGACAAAGCCCTGCGGGCCCCGGAATGCCCAGCAGTTGCCAGGGTAGACGTCTGGCTGTGGGAAGAAGGCAAATCAGGTGAAAGGCAGGCAGCCAATAGTCCAGCTCCTGATCGTGGGGCCTCTCGGCCTGAAGAGCCCAGCCCCCACAGAGGAGGGCAGGACATGGCAGGCTAAGAGAGGTAAGCTGGGGATGCTTTTTGTAGACCTACCTGGAGGATGGCTCTTGGGGAGTGGGAATAATACCACAAGGGGATACCAAAGAGACTTAGAACAGCTATCCTGGTGTCATAGGTGGCTGAGCAGTGGCTGCTGATGATGCTGGCACCTGAAAGAGCAACAAGGAGATGAGGAGAGGGGAGGAGGTAGAAGCCTCAGGCTGGCAGGACACCAGGGTAGCCTAGGGCAGCTCTCAAGGCTACAGGGCACTGCAGGGGAATCAGTCCTCACAATTGATCTGCCCATAGGGGATATCCCCAGTTTTCCATTCCTCCTGTCCTAGAATTGCCTCCCAATTTTCTAAAACCTCATGTCTCAAACCCTCTGGCTTTCTGCAGGCTGCCTACCTGAGGATTCCAGGGCATAATCCACCAGCCCAATGTGGTCTTCACTATACAGCTTTAGAGCCTGTTTCACCATCTGGTGCACTTCCTAAAACACAGGCATGGACTTATGGACCTGACCACCTGCAGGACCTGTCCACTCCTTGTGGGGGAGGGGCAAGCATGCTACCTGCTGGGCCAGGGCTTCCCTCTCCCTCCCAGGAGTCTCCTCTCAGGGCAAACCTGGGCTTCCCCCCAGCTGCTCAGGGAGTGGGGCACATCCCTCACCTCCTCTGTCATGCCTCTCAATCCTTCCTTGAGAAGGCTCAGCCTCAGGCTGGCAGCAGCTTCACTGGCAAACTTGACCTGCCCCTCTGCCACTTGAGTAAGGATTCTCTGCTCCAGGTCCTGAAGCTGGGCCTGCACCTCCTCTAGCTGAAGGAACCCTGACTGAGTGCTCTTCTCTCCAACAAGAAACTGATTGATCCAGGCTGGGAAATGAGACTCCACCTAGAACCCAGCAGAGGAGAGAGCTCAGCAAAACACCTGAGAAACAGCAGAGGTGAGGAAGGAAGAGGCCCTCAACAGGGTCCTTCGGGTGTCTAGAGAGACTCTGAGAGCTCAGGGCCTGCATGTGCCTGCCTGGTGCCAGGGAAGGCAAGATTGTGAACCAACTAACTGGCATTTCTCCACTGCTTTGGGGTCTGCAAACAGGATCTCATTGATCCCTCGGGCGCTTGTTCTTGTCCCATTTGACAGATGAGAAATGTCCCCACCATGTCACAAAGTCCACCCAATAGGCCCAATCTTGCAGAAGCGCCCAGTGGACACCTTAGAAGGTTCAACCTCCCTGGGCAGATGCCCAGGTGGCAGCAGCCCATTTTGGATTGAGGGGCATGGGTGGCCTAACCAGGGAACTGGGGGACTCACGTCACTTCTCAGGGCTGCCATCTTCTCTTGCCAAAGGTCTATTTGTTCTGCCACTGCAGTTTGTCTCTGGCTCAAGGCCACCAGCTCCTGCCTCATGCCAGCCAGCTGGTCCTGCAGTGGACCCATCTCCTTTACAATGTTTTCCTGGACAGCTTCTTGTGCCAAACTAGGCAGTGACAAAAGGAAAGGTCAAGGTCAACCACTGCATAGTCATGGAGAATGGCTTCAAGCAGAGGCCAGGAAATGGAACAGGCTCACTTGAAGAAAACCACCATCCAATGGAAAGAACAGAGCCAGAGACCTGGCTTCAAGTCTTCCCTTTTACTCCCTGGGTCACCCTGAGCAGGTCATTTCCCTCCCAGGCCTCAGTACCTTCATCTGCTCTTTGAAGACCTCACCATCTCTGATTGATCTTATGGACATGCTAACCCAAGTATTCTGGCTCCACTGACCACCCCCACTCCCCCACCCCTTACCCCCACCCACAATCTCACTTTTAACTTCTCTGCTCTAGCTTACTAGCCCTCCTTCCGTCCCTTTCACTTTGGGAGTCACTTTGGAACCTTACCTCTGCCACTCCAATTTGAGCTGGAGCATCCATCTTTGTAGCTCCTGTAAGGAAAATGAGGCTACATTGAGACTTATAAAAATATCAGCTCCTCATTCTGGGGACTTGTGGTCTTTTCTGGGTAGGCCCTCTGTCTGCTGAGGAGAATCCTATTCTCTACAAACTGTTGGGCTCCAGAAATCTTGATCTTCGGTCCAGGCTAGACCTTTCCGAGACTGGCCTCCTGTCCTACCATGCCACCAAGAGGAGGCACCTGAGAAAGATCCAAGCTCAGCTAGGATTAGGCATAAACCACTTTCCCCAGAGTGGTAAGGTTATTTCTTGGTCCCTTGAAGAAAGTTTCAAACTTAGCTCTTAAGTCCCATTCTTCTCCTTCACAGTCTTATCCCTCCCTAGTCTTCCTGCATGGATGTGCTCAGCACATGGGACGGGTCTCAGACACTTGCTGTAGGAGGAGGTCTAGGTTTCCTTGAGGCCAGCAAGCTCCCTGCTCATCCTTCAGACAACAGGGTCCAGGGTCTTCAGGTAGCTCTGATAGCAAGTGGCCATCTCTTAGCATGACCAGAGTCTTTGTCAATCTAAGATGCTCCCAGACAGGTATGAAATGTGGCCAGAACCCCACAGACAAGAGCCAGGCCCCCTGAGAGGCCTCTCCTGAGATGCCCACCCCCACTGTGTCTGCCTCCAGAAGAAGTTGAGTTTCTGGATTACCTGGCATATCCAAGTAATCTTCTTTAAGATGTTATTCAAATCTTGAGGATTTTTAGCCCTGAGCTTGGCCATCGCTTCCTGAGGAGCACAGAAAAGGAGACAGGCCTTCAACAAGACCCAGGGAACTTGGCAGGCTCTGGAGAGCCCAGAGCACCACCTCATCTCAAGACCTCCATGACTGCCACTGCCCCTGTTGGTCAAACTGAGAGAGGCCAGTCCTGGTGAACTGGTCTGAGCAGGAGAGCAGGTGAGCAGGTGAGCAGCTCCTGCTTTCTCCTCACCTGGATGTAAGCAGTACTGTCCCTGCGGAAGTCTTCCTTCAAAGTGGCTTCCCATCGGCTCACCAGGCCCTCCAGGACACTCAAAATGTCTTCCTGGCTCAGGCATTTCCCATCTCCATTCTCAATGGCCCCTGGCTGTAGCTGCAGGTGTTCCAGCCTAGCAGCCTCCTTCTGCCAATGAGCAGAGGAATCTGATGTCAGAGTCTCCAGTCGTCCTCCTGAACAATGAACCCTTGACAGGACATGTTGTTCAGCCTTGGGAACAAGAAAGAAAACAAACAAAGATCAGCCTCAGGATGTTTATTAAAACGTGGACTAAACCAGTCAGATAACAGTCAGGGTTGAAGGGAGAACTAGGTCAACTGGCTACCATGTATGCTTAATTGGTTAATTGAATATTACTTTACACACCAACAGGGAGGAGTTTTCTGCCATTTTTGAACATGGAAAGTATTTTTTTTGAATGGGGAGGGTAACATACCAAGGAGTTGCATGTGAGCGGCTTGTAGAGAAGATTGTAACCCAGAAGGGAGCAGACCAATCCATCCTCTCAAGGGAGGTACTGAGCTGATGCTGCATCTCTCTGGGGCAGTCTGACAGAATAAAGATGGTCTTGCTCCTGTATTCCCAACACCCTCTTCCTAAAGAAGGGAGGAGTCCACTCCTAGCCAGGAACATTTACCAATTCCTTTGGATTCCTCATTAAGAATAAATTGCCCTTGATCCTGCTAGCACATGTCCTTTGATCTGCTTCTCTAAAGAAAGCAACTGTAATGGCTTAACAATCTTACTTGAATTAAGCATATGCATGTCATTCACTGAGTTCAGGGGAAAAAGTCAGCACCCTGAACTTCAGAGCAAATAGAAACAGAAATTACAAACAAAGAAAATAACATAAATCAATAGACAGGCTGCTAACTGTCTCACCAGAGCAATACAAACATAGTTACCAGAGACAGAAGCACAGACATCTGGGTTTTCAAAGCTGGGGGCTCCTTAACAGCAACCCATACTCTCATCTGGCCAACTTACACAAACATTCTTCCAGTGAGTGAGCCCCCCAAAAAAGCTAACCTCAGAGTATATATACTCTTTCCAAGCAAGGACTCCTGATTCAATCAAAGACTCTTGATTCAAGCAAAGGCAAGACTCAATCAAAGACTCTTGATTTTCTTACTGCTGAGAAGTGCTCCAAAAAAAACCCAAATAGTCTCACATTTTTTTGCTATTAACTTGTATGAACTGATTTAGGGAGGAGTAAGCAAACCACAAAGACAAACAACTTGGAAAGACTTTGGAACTCTGATTAATGCAATGATCAACTACTCTTCTGGCAAATGAGCCAATTTCTGACAGTGAGGGAATAGACTCAAGAAGCAGAAGGAGACATGCATCTCTTAGATATGTCCAAGGAGGGACTGGTTTGCTTGACGCTGCACATTTGTTACAAGTGGTTTGTTTTGCATTTTCCCAAATAGGTGGGAGGTGAGAGGAAAATAAAACAGACTGTTTTAATAAAAAATTAAAACAAAACACCTTTTTATGACTAACCCAGCTTCTCCATCCTCCAATGCATCATGGTTCTGCAGAGTTGACCTTACCAAGGACTGCATCTGACAGACCCAGCCAGGCCAAGACAGGCTTCAAGGATGGTATGACAATAGTCTGTATTGCCACCCTATAAGAAACAGCACAGCCAATGCCCTCTACTTCTCTGATGCCATTGGTCCTTTTAGATTTTGTTTGTACCTGTCTCCTCATCTGTCTAGGAAGTTCTCAAGGGCATGGACTGTAAGGTTGTTTGTTTGGTTTGGCCTTTCTTTGAATCCCAGTGACTTAGGATATTGCCTGACACACAATAACCAATGATTAATAAAAGCTTGTTGACTAAGTAACAGTAGGTTGAGAGGAATGAACTTGATTGTGAGCAAGGTGTCTGCCCATGGTGTGCAAACCATTCCTGGTAAAAATCCCAGGCACTCACCTGGAAATATGGGGTAGATTTTCCTGATTCCTGTAACTCCTCACTCTTGCTGCTTCCCTTTGCTGCCCACCAGGAGAGCATAGCAGGGTGGAAAGTCTGCAGTCCATAGGGGTAGAAATACCAAGCACCTAGCACATGGGAGCAAAGGCTAATTGAGGCAGAGGCTGAGGCACCAGACGAGTAAGAAGTACAGGGTGAGGACCTACATCTGGACTGATTCTGGCAGTGTCACATCTATGCAAGCTCAGACCCTAGTCCAAGAAAAGCAGATGCCTGACAGGCTCCATGACATGGAAGGCAATGGCTAGAGCCACTTCCACCACAAGAGCCTACAGGAAAAGATTCCCTTTCACATGATCCTATCAGGAGCTCATGATATAATTTCGAATTATGGCAAAAAAGATACATAAGAATAAGCTGGTGAGAGGACATGGAGTATAAACCAAGAAGTCCTGCCTCCTCTTCCCAGGCCTAGTCTACACAGTGCTCTCTCCCTTCTGAAGAAGGACCAGATGCTTTCAAGTGATGCCACCTGAATACAGGTCCTGGTGACCGTCTGTTTGTGGTGTCATCATTCATGAGCTTGGTTTTTTTCTCACAGTATGGACTGAGTAACGTCATGGCTGCTGAGCAAGAGTCCATCCCTTCTGGGATCATCTAGGGAGGACCACCCTGTCTGTTCTCAACAATGAGAAGGGGCAAAGGCCTCCAGTTCTGCTGTTGCATCTGTCCTGCCCAGATAACTGACTCAGCTCCTCTACCACTCCCCCGCCCTCAAGTGCCTGGTCAGTGAACACACAGGGCACAGATAAAACATGCCCCTGGGAAGCCTCACAGCTACCCCAACCACATAGGGGAGGCCTGCATACAGAAGAAGCACAAAAAGGTGTGTTGAAATGGATTAGGAGAAGGAGACACAAGACATAACTTTCACATTTTAGGCATGAAAACTTCCCCATATGAGGGCAGGGTCCCTTTTCCCCAGGCTTTTGTCCCAGCTCCCTAAAGGCTCCCCGTCAAAGCTCTATCTTCCAGACTTTCCTTCCATGGCCCTGCCATCAAACCCTGGGCCATCCTCCCTCCCAGGCTGCCCTGGGGACTCAGTAAGCCTCACCAAAAGTCAGTGAAACCAGAAGCAATGGCAATAGAAGACACAGGAGCAGCTTCTTCGCAGTTGGAAAGCACCTGTATTTCATGGGGATGAAATGAAGGTGGAAATGGTAGCAGTTGCCCTTCCCCACCACAGTGTCCTATGACACCCTCCCTGAGCCGGCAATGAAACAACCAAAAGGGTGTGCCCCTATCCAGGCACAGACAAGTTGTGGAGCTCTGGTGTTTTATGGACAGCCCTGGAGGTCAAGTGGAAAGAGAAAACTGGCCTTTGGGAAATGCATTCATGTTGTCATGAATGGTGACAGGGTGCCCTTTGACAGGTTTGGTGGAAGACTTCTCCCTATCAGACCTCCATCAGAAATGTGTGAATATGCTAGTGAATTGGACAGTCTTCTTTTCCTAAGTCCTTTCAGTGCTTGTAAATTTGGACTTGGAATTGCTGCAGGAGGAAGGCCTGCTAAGTCTGGCTGGTCACCCTTGGCCTAGCCTGGGGCCCCAAGAATCTGGAACAGGGCTGGGGAACCTGCTGACCTTGAGGCCACATGTGGGCTGCTAGCTCCTCAAGTACAGTCTTTTGACTGAATCCAAACATCACAGAATATATCCCTCAATAAAAGAATTTGTTCTGTAAAATTTGGACTCAGTCAAAAGGCCACACCAGAGGACACAGAAGGCCAGATGTGGCCTGGAGACTACAGGTTCCCCACACCTGCTCTCAAGGCTCTTGGACCCAGACCTGAAAGCAGCCTGGAAACCTGGACATGCTCCTCCACAGAGAAACTACAAGAATGGCCTGGATACCTGGAGGAATGGGAACATAATTCTGGATTCCAAACCCAAAATAGGGATTGTTCCTGGAAACTCAGCCCCTCCAAGGTGAACCTACCAGACGCAGTTGATATCAGAGACAGGAACTACTGAGGGGAGAACTGTTCCAAGATACTCAGGAAGAGAGTGCTCACAACCAACTCACTTCCCTGAAGAGCCAAGAGTAATGGGGGCTGGCCTGTGCCAAGTAGCTCTGGAGGAGGGCAAGCCATACACAAACCATTTCTCCAATCATCTTCTTTAGTCAACACACTCAGTCAAGCCCTGATTGGTAGCTGACTCTCACCAGCAGGTTACAGGGCACCCCTGAACCTGACCTGACCCTCTCTCATAAGACTCAGTGCATAAAAGTCTGAAAAAGTTGAAATCCAACAGGGCAAAGCCTATGGGGAAATTGATCTCAAGGACTGTGGAGCTCTTTGGAGCATTGGATCTTTGATTCTGACAGGCCTCAGGGAGGCCTCACTGACCTGCTGAAGACAATGATGTTCATCAGGGAGGCAGCTGTGGTCAGGTAATAGCAGCTGGTGCTGAGCCACCAGGACAACAGGCCAAAGAGCCACCCTGTAAAAGTCCCAGCAGAGGGCTTCAAAGACTTTGTCCTCCAAGCCCATCCTGGCCCAGAGTTAGCCTGGTCCCAGCCTGATAACTCTGCAGCTGCTTCTTGCTCTTCTGCTCTTGGATCCTCCCAAGGCTCTCTCACTGTGCTTGGGGATCCTTCCATAAGAAGCTCATCTCCACACACTGTCCTAGAGTTACTCCACTCAGCTTGCAGCAGAAGCAGTTGCCAAAGGTGGGATGCCTGGCAGAACTTTTCAGACACAACTCAGACATCTCGCCACTTTGCTGGGTGGTGCTCTGAAGCCCATCCCACCTGCTCTAGGGCAGGGAGTGAATTTTGCCCAAGGGTAAAATATGGCCCACATCCTACTTCTGTATGAGCTAAGGATGGTTTTCAAGATGATGAAACTTTATTTCAATAGAGAAAGACCATTTTTAGCTCTTTGGCTATAGAAAACCACATGGCCTTCTGCCTTGGAAGGTAGGGTTATTCTCCCAGGAACCTGTAAAAGTGCCATCCATTGGGCTGAGGGCCTTCAGGAGAATGGAAGGATCTTCAACGTGAGAGGATCCAGGCAGATGAGCCAACCCAACCCAATACAATCTTATGTTTCACATGAGGAAACAGAGATCCAAGGAGGAGCAGACCAACACATGTCAGAGACAAGGGTAAAAGCCAGCCTCCCCAGAAATCTTGAGAAGACAGGGAGGAGCTTCTTCTCTTCTTCTTCCCAGCCCAAGCCCTCAGGTTTGTCAACTCTGGGCCGAGCTCACCATTCTCACTCCACGAAGAATGGCTGTACAGCTCTTCTCATAGAAGGGAGCTTCCGGTCACCCAGGTGGTCCAGGGTCCCATGACAGAGGCCTCCCTGACCACCGATTCCTTGTAAGTGGTGTGAGGATTGGAAGCAGCATGCAGGGGACAGGCTGATGACAGGCCTTTTGCTTGCCTCGTCTTCCTCCTCATAGTCCTGGGGGGCATCAAGCATGAAGAACAAAGGTAAGAAAGAGGGCCAAAAAGACAAAGGGTGAGAAAGACAGGGAGGGGGAAAGGCCAGGAGGAAGAGACTTTCTCAGAGACTTCCAGGATGAAAAGAAATGATACCCAAAGCCCTCTTTTCCTGTTCTTATTTTTTAAGCTGATGGATAACTTTGAATGTTGGAGGTGGCATTGAACAAAGTCACAGCTACCATACACCAGGGAAAGCCCCTTTCCAAATTAAACTACCATGATGAGGTATGAGAGCAATTAACAGCCTCCTGAACCTGTCTCTTCACCCACAAGTCCTTCACCACCGGTGGCTTCCTATGCCCTTGTTGGGTGCTGCAGCTCATCCTAGCAACCATGGGCATTGGTGCTAGGGTGAAGTGATTCATGGCAGAAGGCATTCATTCCCTGCCCAGCTTCAGACTTCAGGGTTTCCAGCCTTCAGGACATTCAAAGCTGCCCCTCCCTAGTCCCTGTTCGAAGACAGTGAAAGCAGCAGCAGCCCAGCTTGTGGGAGAAGGGGAAGAGATGGTGCTGGGGACAAGAAATTCTCACATTTGTGGGGAAAGCAAGCAGTTGAGTCATGTCTCCACCAAAGATTAGGGCAAAAAAGACATGTGCACATGCAAGCTGCCAAGGCCCTTGGTTGCACTGGGCAGTTGTGGTCTGGAAGGTAGCTTAGGCTCACTCTGGCACAACTTACCTGAAGGCACTGTCCTGGAAGGCTGTGTGCTGACCAGCTACCAGGGAACTCCCTGTGCTGCTGCTGGTGCTGCTGCTGCCACTGCCTCCATTGTCACCATTGTAACGCCGCATCAGGCGCTCTCTGCATCGGGGCATCATCAGTCTTTCCTGCTAGATTAATTGTAGAAATTCCCAAAAGGAGGAAAAAGGAATGAGCAGCCATGCTTACTGACTGACTTGTTGCTATTTTCTGGGACCCCCAGAGAAGAGACTGATTGGGGGGAGGAACCTTGAAGGAGAGGGATGAAACTCCCCAGACTGAATCCTCCAAAATGGAAGCTGGGCTGCAACAGAGAGGTGCTCCCCTAAAGTGCTTCTGAAGCATCTCCAAGGCACATGGAAGATGGCTGCTTATCAGAGCCAAGCCCAGCAGCTTTGTGTCTGAGTTTAGCCATGGCTCAGCCTGGCCATGAAGTCCTCTCTCTAAAGGATCCTACAGGAGATTTCCCTGATGAAGGGCCACCCCCACGCTCTCTCCATTGTGCATCTCCCCCTTAGCACATCTTTCTTGAAGCTGGGGTTTGGATACTGGCCTTGTGATTGTTCTCAGCTTTCTTCACAAACACACATTTTCTTTCTCCTGATAAGATTGGTAAGGAAGGACCACTTTCTCTTCTAAGTCTTTAGTTCCCCCCAATCCCCTCCTCCCAATAATACCAAATTCTGTGATCTGTTCTAGAGGGCAGATTGAGTAACATGCAAGAACTCTGTCTTGGTCCAAGCTAACCGGCTGATACTAACACTATCCCTTAGGCAATGTGCTTCAGGAGGAACAGTCATGGACAGTTTTTTCATGTCATCATCACAACTATTAAGGATTATGGAACTCATTTAACAAACACCTAAATGGACAAGTGGTGAGCTCCCTTGGGCCCCCACACCACCAGAAAGAACCTCCAAGGCAGGCCCTCACCCTCCCTAATTGAGCTCCAACCTCAATGCCTCCTCAAGGATTTCTCAGTTGTCAAGGATTGTAGAAGAAAGGCTTCAAGTACAGAGGGTTCGTATCAAGCAGAGGCTGTCCCAGCCCTAGGAAAACTGGCATAATGAAGATGAGTTAGCCCAGGGTTCAAGCCCTCACATTACAGAGGAGACCAGGTTGTAGGTGATCTCAGCTTGCTTGCCCAGTCTGTCCACACTACAAAATAATCTCTAATATCTCAGCCTCGATTTTAGAGGGTCTGTGACCATTGCATAAGCTATGGCTTGTATTCTTGGTGTTACTGCTTTGATTGAAATGATGGATCCCTTTTGGCTCAGGCCTGGGAGCACACTGGATCTGCTGCCAGCTGTCAACCCAGACTGGAGGGGCCGAGATGAAAACAATCTTCCAGGCTGTCCAGAAAATGCTTTGGGGACTAGCTTGGCTCCACGCACAGACACTGACACTTTTCAAGAGCTCCTGCCACGAGCAACCTGGCTTTCCCTCATCTGCCCAGAGATGATACACAACACCCCCCAAGGTCCTTCTCAGGAGCTACCAACACAAAGGAAAGGGGTCACTTGAACCTGCCCCAAGTCTCAGTTTGGCTCAGCTCTGCAGATGAGGTTGGGGTAAGTGGGGGATGTGGCCCCCGGCCAGGGACAACCTTCTGCAGGGAGGAGGGAGGAAGGGGCCATGATGTCCTGGCAGGGACACCCAGTGAGCCAGGGGCAGCTGGGCCTTTAACCTAGGAGGATCATCCCTGGGATAGGGCTCCCCCACTTTAGAGGGTGAGCTACAGGGCAGCTGGGCTCTGGCACTGGGAGGATGAGCCTGGCAAAGAATGGGCGTAGAGTGGGTGATGAGCCCCATTCTGGCCAGCCAAGAGGGACATCTGGGGTCAGGGGACTAGGTGGGTCAACCTTGGGCCAAGGACTGTTGCCAGCCCTACCTTCTCAACACACACGCACACACACACACATACCCCACTAGGAAAATCAACACAACTTTGTCCTGGGGGAGGTGAAAGGGCATGCCAGGCCTTGGCTTTGGGAAGTGAGCCCTGGCCTGGGAAACTTCATTTTGGGGTTGTTTTGGAGAAGGGAGATGAAGCCGGGGGACAACCAGGCCTGACACTGAGGGATCCAGCTCAGTCATGTACACCTTCCGCAATTCCATACACTGGGGATTTGGGGTGGGGGGAATGTTAGAGAATGGACCAGAGTCAGCTGTGCTCAGGGGCAATTCTTGGGGAGGGCAGCTCTGCCCTGGCACAGGGAGAGTAACACATGAAAGGAGAGGTGGCCCCTGTGCCCAGATTTTTTGGGGGGCAGACAAGGGCAGTAGTAGCTATGGCCTACCAGGGGGGCAATATTTGAGGGGGAAGATGTGCCTTGGCGCAAGAGGAGGGGCAGCCACTGTGCCCGTGCCCAGCACCTCGGACCCTCCCTCAACTCCTCTCCCGGCCAGTCTCTAGCTTGGCGGGGCCACCCCCGCACCTGTGGAAAAGGCTCTGTCCCTCCCCTGCCCACCGCGATCGTGTCTCTGTCCGTTTCCGCGACAGTGTCCGTGTCCGCATTCCTTGGTGGCTACCATAGTAACCAGGGGAACGCGGGGCGAACGCGGGGGGAGGGGACGCATGGCACGTGCAAGAAGGGGCGCGAGAAGAAAGTCAGAGGCCAGAAGTAGATGTGCCTTCATCCTGGGAAGATCATGCTGCAGCTGGGGCTCCCCCACGTTAGAGGGTGAGTTCGAGGGAGCTGGGCTCTGCCACTGGGAGGATGAAGCCAGCCAAAACTGGGCATAAAATGGGAGATGAGCCCCTGTCTGGCCTGCCAAGAGGGGCATCTGGGATCAGGGGACTGGGTGGCTCTGCCCTGGGCACAGGATTCTTGCCAGTCCTCCTTTCCCCTAAAACACAAATTAGGAAAATCAACATGACTATGTCCCAGATGGAGGTGGAAAGGCACACCTTCTCTTCAGCGCTAGGCAGTAACAATGGCCCATGGGCCAGGGAAGACCGTTCCAGGTGGCCACTAAAGCAGGACCCTCTAACCAATCACTTCCGTGCTTTTAAATGGGGTTGAGAATGGAGAAGACAGTCTCCCCACTTCACTCCTTTAGCTCTTTTTAGTCCCCCCTTCCCATGAAAAAGGAAGGTCCAAAGTGCTTCACTTTGAATCAGCAGATTGGAGGGCTTCAGATTGGCATCATGTCCACTCCTCAACCTGCCAACATGGCTGCCAGTATTTCCCTTCAGAGATAATCCCTCTTCTTCCTTACTCCTCTGGCTTTTTAGTGTGTTTTTTTCCTCCTGGCTTCTAAAGTGGATCTCTGTTTCTGAGGCTCAGGGGGCTCTGTCCCAAGTTTCTTGTGTGGGGATCTAGCTTTATGCACTATGGCCTCTGGTTTCATGAGGTGTGGGGGAGGGGTGGTCTGGCTGCTGGGGGTCTCCTCTTCCTTTATAAATTGACTATTGTGTAGTATTGTTGTCATTTTTGTTATATTAGCTTGGCCTATCAATGAGCAAGTGATACTTTTCCATTTATTCAGATCTGACTTTATTTGTGTGAAAAGCATTTCATAATTATATTCGTATCAGTCCTGGGTTTGTCTTGGCAGATAGACTCCCAAATATTTTATAGTGTCTACAGTAACTTTAAATGGAATTTCTCTTTCTATCTCTTGCTGTTGGGCTTTGTTAGTAATGTATAGGAATGCTGAGGATTTATGTGGGTTTATTTTATATCCTGCAACTTTGCTAAAGTTGTTCATTATTTCAAGTAGATTTTTTTACCTGATTCCCTAGGATCCCCTAAGTAAATCATCATATTATCTGCAAAAATGATAATTTAATTTCCTCTTTGCCTATTCTAATTCCTTCAATTTCTCTTTGTTCTCTTGTTGCTACAGTTAACATTTCTAGTACTAAATTGAATAATAGGGGTGATAATGGACATCCTTGTTTCACCCCTGATCTTATTGGGAATGCATCTAGCTTATCCCCATTACAAATAATGCTTGTTGATGGTTTTAGGTAGATGCTATTTATAATTTTAAGGCAGGCTCCATTTATTCCTATGCTTTCTAGTGTTTTTAATAGGAATGGGTGTTGTATTTGTCAGACTTTTTCTGCATCTATCGAGATTATCATATAGTTTCTGCTAGTTTTGTTGTTGATATAATAAATTATGCTGATAGTTTTCCTAATATTGAACCAGCCTTGCATTCCTGGAAGAAATCCTACCTGGTCATAGTGTATTATTCTCATGATAAGTTGCTGCAATCTTCTGGCCAATATTTTATTTAAAAATTTTGCAGCAATATTCATTAGGGAAATTGGTTTATAATTTTCTTTCTCTGTTTTAATTCTTCCTGGTTTAGATATTAGTACCATATTCGTGTCATAAAAAGAATTTGGTAGGACTCCTTCTTCACCTATTTTCCCAAATAGCCTATAAAGTATAGGAATTAATTGTTCTTTGAATGTTTGATAGAATTCACATGTAAAACCATCTGGCCCTGGAGATTTTTTTTCCTAGGGAGTTCATTGATGGCTTGCTTAATTTCTTTTTCTAAGATGGGGTTATTTAGGAATTTTCCTTCCTCTTCTGTTAACCTGGGCAATTTATATTTTTGTAGATATTCATCCATATCCCTAAGGTTGCAAAATTTATAGGCATACAATTGGGCACAATAATTCCTAATTATTGTTTCAATTTCTTCTTCATTTGAGGTGAATTCACACTTTTCATTTTTGATACTGGTAATTTGATTTTCTTCTTTTTTTAGTCAAATTGACCAAAGGTTTATCAATTTTATGGATTTTTTTTTCATAAAACCACCTCTTGGTTTTATTTATTCATTTAGTAGTTATCTTGATTTCTATTTCATTAATCTCTTCTTTGATTTTCAGTATTTCTAATTTGGTATTTAATTGGGGATTTTCAATTTGTTCTTTTTCTAGCTTTTTCAGGTCCATGACCAATTCATTGATCTTCTTTTTCTCTGTTTTATTCATGTAAGCATTTAGAGATATAAAACTTCACCTAAGAACTGCTTTTGCTGCACTCCATAAATTTTGGTATGTTGTCTCATTGTCATTCTCTTGAATGAAGCTATTAATTGTTTCTATGATATGTTCTTTGGCCCACTCATTCTTTAGAATTAGTTTATTTAGTTTCCAATTAATTTGTTTAACTTATTTTTCCATGGTTCTTTATGAAAAATAATTTTTTTTGCACCATGATCTGAAAAGTATGCTTTCACTGCTTCTGCCTTTTTGCACTGGATTGTGAGATTTTTATACCCTAGTACATGGTCAATTTTTGAGTATGTGCCATATACTGCTGAGAAAAAAGTATATTTCTTTTTATCCCCATTCAGTTTTGCCCAGAAGTCTATCATTTCTGCCTTTTCTAAAATTCTATTTATCTCCTCAATTTCTTTCTTGTTTATTTTGAGGTTAGATTTATCAAGTTCAGAGAGGGGGTGGTTGAGGTCCCCCACTAGTATGGTTTTGCTGTCTATTTCTTCCTGTACCTCCCTTAACTTCTCCTCCAAGAATTTTCCTGCTATACCACTTGGTACCTTTATGTTAAATAATGATATTGCTTCATTGTTTATGGTGGCTTTTAGCAGGATGTAGTGTCGTCCTTATCTCCTTTAGCTAGATCTATCTTTGCTTTTGCTTTGTCTGAGATTAGGATTGCTATCCCTGCTTTTTTTTACTTTAGCTGAAGCACAATATATTTTACTCCAGCCTTTTACCTTTAGCCTGTGTGTATCCCCATTTCAAATGTGTTTCTTGTAAACAGCATATTGTAGGATTATGGTTTTTAATTCCTTCTTCTATCCACTTCTGTTCTATGGGAGAGTTCATCCCATTCACATTCACACTTATGATTACTATCTCTGTCTTTTTCTCCATCCTATTTCCTCCCTCTTTATGCTTTTTATTCTCCCTTTCCCCTTCCAATCCTCAACACAGTTTTGCCTTTGACCACTGCCTTCCTGTTTACCCTCCCTCTTGATTCCCCTCACTTATCTTACCACCTTCCCGTGAATTGAAAATAAAATAAATACATTTTAAAAAAAAGAAGGTCTACAATCTGGTGGACAAGTCCAGAAAGCAGAGATGTGAAGCAGTCATAAAGAAGGCATCCCAAATGGACATGCAATGCTGAAACAGAAGGCAGTGAGTAAAAGAAGACAAACTATACTGACCAGCAGGAGTACAGTTTGGTGTCATTCTTGTCTCAGGGAGCCACAGTGAGATGGCTACCATGAATGTACTGCACTCTCCCATTCTGTCTGTGAAGAAAAAACCTAATATCCTCTAGTCTTCACTGTGATTCCTGCATAGGTAACATTAGGAAGGGAGATTAAGAAAACGAAGAGGGAAATATTAAGTTAAACAGAAAATGCAGCAGGAAATAAATGAAATCCTATACTTCACTCATATTTCTGCTCCAATTTGGACTTTTTACATATACAAGAAAAATGCAATTTGGCAGCAGAAGGGATATCCAAGAGAAGAGAGAGAAGTGGAAAATGGACTTTGGTGCTGTGGCTTTGAGAAATAATTAAATAATATAATCCTACAAGGTCATAGTAACTACCTTAATCCCAGTGCACTCATGTTTATGATATATATGTATGTGTATGGGGATGTATTGTGTGTATATATGTGTATGTGTGTATACATACAGATATACATATACGTACATACATATATATGCACACACACATGTGAGAGAGAGCACATAGGAATCTTGACTTTCCTCTGTCTGAGTTACCTTTTTTCTTCCCCTTTGGTGTTGTTGGAGATTCCCTTCCATTATAAGAGTAGAAGTGTTTGCTTTTTACATTACCTTTTAATACAATTTAAAAGTATTGAGTTTCTCCTTAATTCACTATCATTGGTTTGGCTTAGAATTCTTATTTCACTGACACTTGGGATACGGGGTAGACATCTCCAGTGGAGTTTGTGTGGATGGTGGTGAAGAGAGAATGAGGAGACATTGAAGAATGAGGGAAGAGAGGATGAAGAGAGACAATATCTGTCCTGCTGTTTCTGCTGCGGCTATCATATTTCCTTTATTCCCCTTCTCATTCCAAGAGGCAGAGGAACTAGAAAGCAGAATGGCTAATATGTAATTAAGAGGCATGGTCTACAGATCATTGATCTTGGAGTCACAGACCTGTACTGGAATCCATACTCTGACCATTGTGACATGAATGATTGCTGTTTCCAGACTTTTCATTTTTAAGTATATTATATATGTATTAATCATGCATGTTTTACCACTACCCCTTCCCATTAAACCATTAAAAACTCATTACGAATGTACATAGTTCATGCAAAAAATGTTCTGGCTTTGGGCACAATTGAAAGTCTATTATTGAATTCTAAGTACATTATTCCTGTAGAAGGAGTTGAGTAGTTTACTTGTTCAGTTCTCTGGATTCATGATTTATCATTGAATCGATCAAGTTTCTAGAATCTTTCAAAGTTGTTTTATCTATAACATCATTGTATAAATTGATTTAGTTGTTATTTTTGCTCTGAATTCATTCATAGAAGATTTTCCAGTTTACTGTAAAATCATTACATCATCATTGATTATTTCAAAATGACAGTCCATTCCAGTAATAGGATGCGCCTTGTAGGCTTTCCCCGATAGAAGGTAACTCCTTTAGTGCTGAGATTAAGACTACTATGGAATGAGTTTCTAGATCTGCTTGTGTACAGATAGGATCTTTTTCCATCTCTTTAGGGCTAGTATTGGTATAGGGGGTAAAATGGTATACAAAGGTAAATCATTTGAAGAACACAGTTCCAAATTTCGATCTGAAATAACCAGACCAATCCCTAGTTGGAAGAGTGCATTACTGTACCTATTTTACTGTACCCCATGCAACAATTATCATTTTCCTCTTTTATTTCTATTGCCCATGGTAAATAGTTTGAGTTGAAACCACTGAGCTCTTTCAGAACTGTATCATCATCTTTTCCCAGAATGCTGCTCAGTATTTTTGAACTTTGGCGTTACTGTTACAACAAAGGAGCTACAAACTGGAAAGAAGACAGCCAAGAACACAGAGATATGAACAAGCCAGGAAGAAGGTTTCCCATATAGAATATATAATGACAAGATAGAATTCAGAGTTACAGGAGACAAACAGGATGACAAGCAGCAGGACACTTTTGGAGGCTCTGTTCTCAGGGGAACCACTAGGTATAAGACTGTTGTCATGAATGTACTGAACTGTCTGATGGTGTCTGCTCAAGACAAAAACCATATATGTGCTGGTCCCCACCGTGATGCCCACAGACAAAATATCAAGAAGGGAGATGATGAGTACTTACAGTAAAATATAATATGAAACTAGAAATTCAGCAGTGCAGTAAATGAAATTCTGTCCTTCAGTGATATTATTTCTTCCTTTTGAATCCCTCACATATAAAAGGATCATTCAATTTTTCAGGAGATGGAAGGTCCAGCACAAGAAACACAATGGGACAATGTACTTTGTGGCTCTAGCTTTAAGTTTTTCCCACCAGGAGCTTCTAGGCCTTAAAGTGAAGGCTTGGAAGCTACTCAGGAGGAAGGTGGTACAGAGGGAAAGATCCCAGGACACTTTGTGAAAGTAAAAGACAAGTTTACATCCCACATCATCCGAGAAATTGGTGAGCCCCAAAGTAGCCACGGTCTGAGGAATCCTTTTGGAAAGGAGCACCAAGTCATTGACAAAGGCCAAGTTACATAAAAGCAAGTCAATGGGCCTCAGCCTGGGACCAGTGAAGAAGGTGATGGTATACAGACCCAGGAGAAAGGAGTTCCCCAGGGCCCCAAATACAGTCTGAACCAGAAAAAAAGAGTGCCAGTGCAATGTCCTCAGAAATCATTCTCTCTCTGCTAATAGGAGTATATAGCAATCAAAACCAGTTAATCTGTACTTATTCAGAAATACAAGGAGTAGAAAGTATTTCCTGAGATGAAGGAGACACTGCCCATGTTCATATAATTATTGTTAACTCCCATCCCGAAAAACTGTGGAAAATGTCTCTTTTGTTATTGGCAGATGGGTATTCAGGAAGATAGTATTGATGGGGGAATTTCTGATGTGTTTAGCCCTTCATTTGTAGAGGATTCTTCTTTGAAACACTGATTGGTTGAGTTCTTCTTTGGTGAAAGAATTAAATTAGGAGAATCCCAATAATACAGTAGATGTTGAAGACAGAAATACCACTTGGTTAAGAATTTGATGTACAGAACTCTTAAAGTCTGAAATCTACCATCATATAAATTTGTGCCTTTGAATAAGATGTCTGTCACTGGAGCCAAAAGTCATCTCATCAACAGAGGACATAGAAAAGAATATTTGGTATTTACTTTGCCAGCTTGTTTCTGATGCTATGGTTGTAAATATATTCTATCTGTTGGTGTGAATATATGTTTGTATAGTGTTTATAGTTATTTATATAACAGATTTGGATTACATATATGCTTCTATAAGCTTCATTCATAGTAGCCAAAAGGAGAATCTTCCCCTTGGGGATGGCTAAACCACGTGTGTTACAGGACTAAAATAGAATATTATTGTTTCATAAGAAATGACACAGAAATTTCTGAAGACATGTTGAATTGTTGTATGTACTACCGCAGAACAAAATTAGCAGAATTTGGAGAAGAATTTGTACAATTCATTTATAGGAAAAACCACTTTGACAGACTTTGGAACTCATCAATGCAATAATAAAATATGAACCCGGAAAATTAAGATAAAATATACTTACCTCCCCACACTTACTAAATAGTTCATATATTTACATATATTATAGATACTTTTCTTCTTTTTTGATCTCTTCAGGGTATAAATCTAGCAGCTGTATATATGTGTTAAAAGGCATCAATATACCGATAATTTGTAGGCTTAGTTCCTTACTGATTTCCAGAATAATCAAACCAATACACAGCTTCAACATATACACATTATTTTTCCTCTTTTCCTGCAGGATCTCCAATATTTGTCATTTTCCTCTTTCATCATATTGGCCACTCTGATGGGTGTGAGTGAATCTAAATTCCTTTCATTTGTATTTTCCTAATTTCGAGTGATTTCGATCATTTGTCCATGTGTTTATCCATCCTTTGCATTTTGGCCTTTTGAAACTGACTATTTGTTTGTTTAAAGTATCTATCTGTTGCAAAATGTCTCATAAATTTGGATACGTTCTTTATGTCTTTGATATGAAAGTTTAATCTGAGAAACTTCCTGTAAATGTGTTACTTCATTTCCTTATTTCCTTTCTAATTTTAACTTTATTAGATTGGTTTCTCTAAAAATATTTCAATTTTACATGATCAAAAATAAACATCTTTTCATCCTCTCTGTCAATTCTTTTTATGGATACTTCCCTTATTCATGATTTTTAAGATAACTTCTTCCTTATTCCTCTAATTTTTTTTAGGATGTGGCCTTTTATAGGTAAATCATGTATCCATGTGGACCTTATACAAGTATAAATTCCCTTAGGTACATATTCCACTCTGCATCTGGTGCTCCATCTGGTTTCAATTTCATGGAACAAGATGGCCCTCCCAGGTTATCATCATCTCTAAGTCAAGCTCCTTGATTGACAGGACCTCTTCAGCCTCCTCTCTCCTCTGATCCAAGGGCTGCAGGAGAGAGTGCCAAACTCTTTCCAATGCCTTCCTTTATGAAGGGCAAAAACAAGATGTTTTGGATCACTTCACTCTGTATCTGCTGCTCTGCCTAGTTTCAACTCCACAGAATAAGAAGCCCACTGGTGTCCCATTTTCTTCCCCTGCCCCCCCTCACAAACCTGTTTTACTACCTCTTATACATTACAAGCATATTTTATGGTATGTTGTCTCCCTACCTCCATTGGATTATAAACTACTTTAGGGCAAAGATTGTCTTTCTTTTTCTTAACTGTAGTCCCAGACTTTAGCACAGTGCTTATTAAAGTTGGTTGGATGCAATTGAATTGGATTGGAGTTATTACGAAGTTTGGATCTAAATCGGATTTCTTCCAGATTGTGCCATGAGTTATTGTGAAATAGTGATTCTTTCAAGTAATTTGTCTTTGATTTTATTGATCACTGTGTTACTAGGGTTGTTTGCTGCTCCACTGCTAGCTGATCCCTTTCTAACTCTCTATCTCTGTTTCTCTCTGTCTCCCTCTGTCTTTCTATGTTTCTCTTTTTCTCTGTCTCTGTGTGTCTCTCTGTCTCTCTCTATGTCTTTTTGTCCCTGTGTCTCTGTCTCTCTCTCTCTCTCTCTCTCTCTCTCTCTCTGTCTCTCTGTCTCTCTCTCTCTCTCTCTCTCTCTCTCTCTCTGTGTCTCTCTGTCTCTCTCTGTCTCTCTCCATCTGTCTTGCCCTTTTTTTCTGTCTCTGTCTCTGTCTCATCACTTTATTGATCGCTGCCTTGTGGTATAATTTGAAGTGTTGCAATGATATGCACATTTCATTTCCTACTTTTTTTCACTTTAGCCCATAAGATTCTTCACCTTTTTTTTCTTCTCTCTCAATAGTTCTATTATATTAGGTCAGCCTACCCATAAGCAACTGATATTTTTTCCACTTATTTAGGTTTGACATTATTTGTGTGAAAAGTGTTATGTAAATATGCTCATATAGTTCCTGTGTTGGTCTTGGCAGGTAGACATCCAAATATTTTATATTGTCTATAGTTACTTTAAATGGAATTTCTCTCCCTATCTCTTGCTGTTGGGCTTTTTGGTAATAAATAGAATAGAAATGCCAACTATTTGCATTAATTTTTTATCCTGTCACTTTGATAAGTTGTTAATTATTTCAAGTAGTGTTTTTAATTGATACTCTAGCATTCGCTAAGTATACCATAATATTATCTGCAAAGAGCAGTAGCTTTGTTTCTTCTCTGCCTTGTCTCATTCCTTCAATTTCTTTTTCTTCTCTTATTGCTAAAGCTAACAGTCCCAGTGTGATATTAAATAATGGACCTGATAATGGACATTCTTGCATCATCTTTCATTTTACTGTGAAAACTTCTAGCCTATCCCAATTACATGTAATGCCTGCTGAGTGTTTTGGATAGATACTACTTATCATTTTGAGGAAAACCTCGTTTATTTTTATGCTCTCTAGTATTTTTAATAGGAATGGCTGCTCAATTTTGTCAAAAGCTTTGTCAAGATCTGTTGCAATGATCTATTCTTTGATACACCCAAAGACTCCAACTTCTGGGATAAGAATTTAGTATTTTACCAAATTGCTGGTAAAACTAGACAATAGTATGGCAGAAAGTAGACATAGACCAACACCTTATACTGGCTAGCAAGATAAGATCAAAATCGCTGCAGGATTTAGACATAAAGGATGATACCATAAGTAAATTAGGAGAGCAAAGGATAGTTTATCATTCAGTTCTATGGAGAAGGGAGGCATTTAAGACCAAACAGGAGATAGAGAATATTATGAAATGCAAAATGGAAAGTTTTGATTAATTGAAACTTAAAGGGGTTTGCACAAACAAAGCCAATGCAACCAAGATTAGAAGGAAAACAGAAAATTGGGAAACAATTTTTACTGCCAGTCTTTCTGATAAAGACCTCTTTTCTAAAATATATAGAGAACTGGGTCAAATTTATAAGAATACAAGTGATTACCCAATTGATAAATGGACAAAGCAGATGGACAGGCAGTTTTCAGATGAAGAAATTAAAGCAACATATACTCATATCAAATTCTCTAAATCACTATTGATTAGTGAAAAGCAAATAAAAACAACATTGAGGTACCACCTCCCATCTAGCAGACTGGCTAATATGACAGAAAAGGGAAATAATAAATGTTGGAGAAGATATGGGAAAATTGATACATCAATGCATTATTGGTAGACTTGTAAACTGATCCAGCCATTCTGGAGAGCAACTGGAACTATGCACAAAGGGCTATAAAACTGTGAATACCCTTTGATCCAGTAAAACTACTACCAGGTCTATATCCTAAACTAATCATCAAAAATGGAAAAGAATCCACATGTACAAAAATATTTATAGCAACTGTTTAGTGGTGGGATAAAACTGGAAATTTGGGGAATGCCTATCAATTGGGGAATGGCTGAACAAGTGGTATATGAACATACTGAAACATTATTGTGCTATAAGAAATGATTAACAGGCAGATTTCAGAAAAACTTAAAAAGACTTAATGAACTGACACTGAGTAAAGTAAGCAGAACCAAGAGAATAGTATACACAGTAACAGGAGCATTGTGTGATGATCCACTTTGTTACATTTGGCTCTTCAAAGGAAAGAAGGGTCAGACATAAATAACTGATTAAATAAAAATAAATCTACTATATTATGGGTCAGCCTGAAGCATCATAGAAGCTCTTTTGGTTTGAAGTAATGAAAAACATTGGAAGAGTATAGAAGAGCTTATGGAAGAGAGAAGAAGAGTACTCAACAGGGTCCCCCATTCAAAAAAGAAAAGAACCATCTACATCATTCTAGAGCAGATCAGAGCATAGCAGGGGCTAACACAGAAGCACTGAGAGACCACAGAAAAGACAGAAAAATATATTTAAAGAAAAAGAAGATGCAGAGCACTAAAAATAAAGATGGAGATCAGAGTTATGTGCAGAGGAAGAGGAAGATGAAGCAGTGTCACCCTGAGATCACTGAAGAAAATCTCAGATCCCTTTTCACTGACTTCTCCAGTCTTCTTTCCTTTCTCAATTAAAGGAATCCTGAATTAGATTGAAGGTCTGAAGAAATCCATTGTCTTCCAAATCCCTTTCTCTGAGGTTTGAAGATAAAGATACACTTATCACACTTACCTCACACTTATCTTAGTCTCAGCTGCTAGGAGAGAGGAAAGATCTGTGAACAGAGAAAGCCACGTGCTCTCTATAAACTTGTGTGCGTTTAGGTGGATGGGAGAGGATCATTTATGGGAATGAAATCTTGTGAGCTCGGCTTCCCCAGAGCTATAATTATCATGTCACTTGTAGGGGACAAGACAGCCTTACACCTTGGCTATGATTGTCTCAGATAAAATTAACTTTTCATTCAAGTGTAAATCATTAAAAGGAGTTACTAATAATTAATGAGAATTCCCTTCAGCCTTGACTAGCAAATGAAGGGACAGGTCAAAACACTCGTCAGTTGGGAAAGAAACTTTCCTGAGCTTCTGGAGATGTCAGAGTCTGGCAGTGTCAGGGAACATAGAAGTCCCAAAAGTGAGGGCCCCTGAGCTTCAGCCCTGCCTTGGTCTTGCCCCCAACTAATTTAGGTGGGGTTCTGGAAAAAGAAAGTTCTTTTTTATGCCTACACTCTTGTTTCTGAGCTTATTTTCTTCCTAGATTTAAAAGTATTCAAGGATTTTTGTAATGTCCTTAGAATTTCTTTTTAGATGAAGAGGTGATTCTACATCATCTGCCCAATTCTTGAGGTCTCACAGCCCTGTAAGGGCTTTTCAACACCCTGCATAATGGACCCAACTCTCCCCTTTGCCTGAAAAATACCCCATTTCCAGAAGAGAAAACATAGTGCCATGGAAAGAACACTGGTCAAAGCACCTGAATTTCAACATATATTCTGAAGTTAATAGCCAGTGTGGAAAAGTGACTTGAACTCTCTTTTCTGCCATGTCTTCACTGCAAAAATGGAAGCACTTAATATAAGAACTGTACCATGAGGTTGACAAAAAATGTTATAGAATTCTTAAAGCATAATATCAATATAGGAGCCATTTTTCAAGGGGTTTCAGGTACTTTGAAGTCTTCTACCCATGACAACATCTCCCTCTTACCCTTTGAAATTCCATAAAATACCTATATCTTTTTTTTGAACATCTGTTTTTAGAACTTTGAGTTCCAAATTCTCTCCCCTCTTCCCTCCCCACCCACCCTCCCTAAGAAGGCAAGCAATTCAACATAGGCCACATGCGTATCATTATGTAAAACCCTTCCACAATACTCATGTTGTGAAAGACTAACTATATTTTGCTCCTTCCTATCCTATCCCACTTTATCCAATTTTCTTCCTTGACCCTGTCCCTTTTCAAAAGTGTTTGTTTTTGATTACCTCCTCCCCCTATCTGCCCTCCCTTCTATCATCCCCCTTTTTTTATCTCCTTCCTCCTTCTTTCCTGTGGGGTAAGATATCCAATTTAGTGTGTATGTTATTCCCTCCGCAGGTCAATTCCAATGAGAGCCAGATTCACTCATTCCTCCTCACCTGCCCCCTCTTCCCTTCCTACAGAACTGCTTTTTCTTGCCACTTTTTTTTTTTCTTTAACGTGTGCACTTTTATTTGAACTGGTCTTAAGTCAGTATACAGGTAAAGCTCCTCCCCTCCCCCAAGTACTGGCACCAATCTCAAAAAACTCGCAGGGAGACTGTAAAGTCTTCATTCACATCTATGTTGGGGGCAGGGAGGGAATTTAGGGGGCCATTCATTATGGCTGACAATTTAAAAAAAAAAAGGAACAAGTATTAAGGCGGAAGATACAAAAAGTTTTTTTGTTTTTTAAAGGATTACATAATTTACATGTAAAGCAATACTAGTACCTTCCCCCCTCCCCCCTCCTCCACTGGATTTTTGTTACATAGCTCCTTTGCTCTAGCAGAGGACAGCCTTCACAGAGGCTTGTAACTCTGTAACAATGCATTATACAATATTTGGAATGACTATTAAAAAAACAAAACAAATGTACAATCTGAGTCCTGAAGACGCACTGTAGAACTTTGGGGATGTTTGCCTCCAACACACTTAGACTGCTCATCACCTTCACCATTCCAGTTTTTAAATCCTGAGTCAAGCGCCAAAAAAAAAAAAAAAAAAAACCAAAACAAAAAAAAAAAAACAAATAAAGCCATGCCAATCTCATCTCTTTTTTGGGCAATTATCATGTCGCACCCTTTGACAAAAAAAAAAAAATCAAAAAAAACAAACAGTCCATTTAGAAGCATTTGCGGTGGACAATGGAGGGCCCAGATTCATCATACTCCTGCTTGTTGATCCACATCTGCTGGAAGGTGGAAAGAGAGGCCAGGATGGAGCCTCCAATCCAGACAGAGTATTTACGCTCAGGTGGGGCAATGATCTTGATTTTCATTGTGCTGGGAGCTAGGGCTGTAATCTCCTTCTGCATCCTGTCAGCAATGCCTGGGTACATGGTGGTACCACCAGACAATACGGTATTGGCATACAAATCCTTACGGATGTCAACATCACACTTCATGATTGAGTTGAAGGTAGTTTCGTGGATTCCACAGGATTCCATACCTAAGAAAGATGGTTGGAAGAGGGCTTCTGGGCATCGGAACCTCTCGTTGCCAATGGTGATGACCTGACCATCAGGGAGCTCGTAGCTCTTTTCCAGAGAAGAGCTAGATGCAGCAGTGGCCATCTCCTGCTCGAAGTCTAGGGAGACGTAACACAGCTTCTCCTTGATGTCACGCACGATTTCCCTCTCAGCTGTGGTAGTGAAACTGTACCCTCTCTCGGTCAGGATCTTCATGAGGTAGTCCGTCAGATCACGGCCAGCCAGATCCAGACGGAGGATGGCATGGGGAAGGGCATAACCTTCATAGATGGGCACAGTGTGGGTCACACCATCACCGGAGTCCATCACAATACCAGTGGTACGACCAGAGGCATACAGGGACAGCACAGCCTGGATGGCAACGTACATGGCTGGGGTGTTGAAGGTCTCAAACATAATCTGAGTCATCTTTTCTCTGTTGGCTTTGGGGTTCAGGGGGGCTTCTGTCAGCAGCACAGGGTGCTCTTCAGGGGCCACATGGAGCTCATTGTAGAAAGTATGATGCCAGATCTTCTCCATGTCATCCCAGTTGGTGACAATACCATGTTCGATGGAGTACTTCAGGGTCAGAATACCTCTCTTGCTCTGGGCCTCATCCCCCACGTAGCTATCTTTCTGGCCCATACCCACCATCACACCCTGATGTCTGGGGCGCCCAACAATGGAAGGGAAGACGGCCCGAGGGGCATCGTCTCCTGCAAAGCCAGCTTTGCACATTCCGGAGCCATTGTCGACCACGAGAGCAGCAATATCATCATCCATGGCGAACTTTGAAGTGGCAAGTTTAAACCCTTAAGAGAGAGAGGAGGTGGTGCCGCACCTGGAGGCAGGGGGGAGGCAAGTGCACGCTGGGTAGAAGAGCTCACAGCTCTTTCTTGCCACTTTTATGCAAGATAATTTACCACATTCTATCTCTCTCTTTCTCCCTCTCTCAATATATTCCTCTCTCATCCCTTAATTTGATTTTATTTTTTTAGATATCATCCCTTCATATTCAACTCACCCTCTACCCTCTGTCTCTCTATATATGTATATTCCCTTCAGCTACACTAATATCGAGGTCTCATTAATTGTACACATCATCTTTCCACGTAAGAATGTAAACAAAACAGTTCAACTTTAGTAAGTCCCTTATGAGTTCTCTTTCTTGTTTACGTTTTCACGCTTCTCTTGATGTGTTTGAAAGTTAAATTTTCTCTTCAGCTCTGGTCTTTTCACTGAGAAAGTTTGAAAGTCCTCTATTTTATTGAAAATCCATATTTTGCCTTGGAGCATGATACTCAGTTTTTCTGGGTAGGTGATTCTTGGTTTTAATCCTAGCTCCATTGACCTCTGGAATAGCATATTCCAAGCCCTTCAATCCCTTAATGTGGAAGCTGCTAGATCTTGTGTTATCCTGATTGTGTTTCCACATTACTCAAATTATTTCTTTCTGGCTGCTTGCAGTATTTTCTCCTTGATCTGGGAGCTCTGGAATTTGGCAAAAATATTCCTAGGAGTCTTCTTTTGGGGATCTTTTTCAAGAGGCGATCGGTGGATTTTTTCAATTTCTATTTTACCCTCTCACTTGAAAATATCAAGGCAGTTCTCCTTGATAATTTCTTGAAAGATGATATCTAGGCTCTTTTTTTGATCATGGCTTTCAGGTAGTCCAATAATTTTTAAATTATCTCTCCTGGATCTATTCTCCAGGTCAGTGGCTTTTCCGATGTGATATTTAACATTGTCTTCCATTTTTTCATTCCCTTTGTTCTGTTTTATAATATCTTGATTTCTCATACCTTCCACTTGCTCCAATCTAATTTTTAAGGTAGTATTTTCTTCAGTGGTCTTTTGGACCTCCTTTTCCATTTGGCTAATTCTGTCTTTCAAGGCACTCTTCTTCTCATTGGCTTTTTGGAGCTCTTTTGCCATTTGATTTAGTCTATTTTTTAAGGTGTTATTTTCTTCAGCATCTTTTTGGGTCTCCTTTAGCAAGTCATTCACTTGTTTTTCATGGTTTTCTCACATCCTTCTAATTTCTCTTCCCAATTTTTCTTCTACTTCTCTTACTTGCTTTTCCAAATCCTTTTTGAGTTCTTCCATGGCCTGAGACCAGTTCATGTTTTTCTTGGAGCCTTTTGATGCAGGCTCTTTGACTTTGTTCATTTCTTCTGGCTGTATGTTTTGGTCTTCTTTGTCACCAAAGAAAGATTCCAAAGTCTGAGTCTGAATCTGAGTCTGTTTTCGCTGACTGGCCATGTTCCCAGCCAACTTACTTGACCCTTGAAGTTTTGTCAGGGTATGCCTACTTACAGAGTATAGAGTACTTTGTCCCTAGCTTGAGGGTCTGCGCTGTTGTTTTCAGAGCTACACAGAAAGCTCTGCCACACCAGTGCTACTCCTCCCCTAGGAACCGCCAACCGGGACCGGACTAAGATCTAAGCTGGCTCTGCACTCCTGCTCAGATCCACCACTTAATTCCTCCCACCAAGTGGGCCTGGGGCTGGAAGCAACTGCAGCTGTAGTTCTGTAACTGCACCACCTATGCTGCCCCCTGGGGAGTAGCCTAACCACGAACTCCTTTCACTCTGTACCAGCAGCTTCTCCCACTAACCTGCTCTGTTGTCTTTGGTGTTTGTGGGTTAACAAGTCTGGTAAGTTCCACAGCTCACTGATTCAGGGTGCTGGGGCCTGTTTCACCTGGCTCCCAGTCTGGTTGGTCTGCATGGCACATGCTGGGCTCTGCTCTGCTCAGCTCCCATGTCCGTGCAATAGACCTTACCTAGAGACTATCCAGGCTGTCCTGGGCTGGACCCCTGCTTCCCTCTGCTGTTTTGTGGGTTCTACAGTTCTAGAATTTGTTCAGAGCCATTTTTATAGGTGTTTGGAGGGACCTGGATGGGAGCTCATGCAGGTCCCTGCTTTCCAGCTTCCATCTTGTCTCCACCCAAAATCACTATTTCTTTATCACAGAAACAAAAACTTAACCTGTAGAGAACATACTTAATATAATGATAGCTCAAGTTAATACTCTGGGAATTTACCTATTGATTCACATAGAGCCCTTCCATCAAATAAAGTCTATAGCTTTCTTGTTTTTTAAGAACTTAAAAAGAGGCAGAATAACATAGTGAATAGAGGGCTGGTCTTAGCAGCATGATGATCTAAGTCCAAGTCTTGCCTCTGACACATGTGATTACCTTGGCAATCCTCAAGAAGCTATTTAACCTCTTAGTCAGCCCTCTAATACTATAAACTAGAGAGCAACTCCCTCTTCTTTGGGAGAGGGAATTTCTTTACCACCTGCTATGGAGGTTAAGGAAGTGATAGGTCAGACAAAAAGAAACATTAAACAATTATAGATACATTGAAATTTGGGGGGTTAGGACAGTGTATTGACAATCGTAAATACTAAATACCTCTTAAACTAAATTAATTAAAAGCAGTAATTAAAAGCATTAAGTAAAAGAATGTTAAATGTTAAACTTTATGGAATTGGGCAACTTCAAAGAAATTTCAATTTTACCATTATATTTACTATATTTATAAATATAATGCAAATTATATGTATATATTTATAAATATATATACATATGAATGTATATATACATATGTAAAATGTATACAATAAATATAGTATAACTCAAAATAGCAATATTTACCATTAAAGTATGGAAGAATACATGAAAAATAATTTACAATCATATCACATATTAGTGAAAAAAAGATTATTTCTTTAAATTCAGTTTTTTCAGGGCCAGCAAACATGCTTAGCAAGTGAGATACTGAGGATGACATAACCAAGGAGAACTCAGTACATTGGAGTATGACTAGGAGAGCAATGTTAAAGTTAGACCTGACTGGAAGAATATACAGGGAAAAGAATATCAAGGAGTCTAGAAGTATAAAATTGAAGTCATGATGGGTCATGCAGAAAAGGGTATTTATTATGGGTTTCTCAAATTCCCTCTGTGACAGAGAAAGGGATTCTCCCCTGAGGAGGAAAGATGTTGAGAAGAAAGAAGTATTAGAATACTTCATGTAGGGAGTATGACCTAGAGCAGTGGCATCAAACTTAAATGGAAATGCTGATCACAAAACCATACAGAAGTACCCCTGTAGGCCATATATTGGCTCAGAAAACCACAAATTGACATTTGCTTTGTATTACTGTATTTTTATTTGTTTTGGTAACTATTTCTCAATAACATCTTAATCCCCTTTGGGCTGCACTCAGGAACGTTGGAGCAGAGCGTTTGACTTCTCCCTTAAGATACTATCTTCATCTTTAAAATTGTGAAGCTATCTATGACATTCCAGTGTTGTCCATGACCTAGGGTGGTTTGACTGAAGCAGTTTCTAATCCTGGAGTTGGAGTAGAGAAGACATAACTTTACTGAAGCAACAACTGCTCGATTCCAATGTCCTCAGGTTAACCACCTCTATATCAGTAGCCTTGTCTTGCTGCTTGACCAAAGCAAAGGGACATGTAGATTGACCATGTATTGCTGGGCCCTGAAAACAAGAGTATACACCATGGATCTAGCTGTCCCTACAACTTTGACTTCTGTAGAGATGATAGTGGCTATCACGGTGAACTGATGCACAATGATATCTTTTTGACAATGGCTTTTCTTTCAGTCCCATTTCAGGTCAAGTCCCAGGATGAGTTTCCATTTCCAAGTTTGCCTAAGCATGCAATACATATTAATTGTCCATCTATAGGGATAGTCTAAAAACACTGCAATATGGAATCATTATTTCTACAAAGTTCTAAAGGCATCCTAGGATTTGAAAGGCTCGATCAATAGATTTCCCAAGACCAGTCTTTACCCTCAACTGAGCAGTTTAAAGAAAGTCACCTCTTCCTGGCCTCCTTGTGTACTCACTATGGGGTGGGGGCAGAAAGAGTGAGAAGAAAAGCACATATAGTAGTTACTGAGACTCATAGCTGGGGGGAAGCAGTTCTTAGATGTTTAAATCCACACCCAAAGGCTCTTCTCTTTTTTTGACCAACACAATAGAAATGGAGGGGACAGACTTTGGGTACAGTAGGCTTCACAAGTACCATGGGCAACTATCTCATACTAGATGCCTTGAGCCCTCCCAAGCTTCTTGTTATTCTTATTCTTAAACGGCTGTTATACACAGTGTTTTTTATCAGACTAGGTACTTTTTCCCTACAAGCACCAAATCTTAAGGAAGTAGAACCAAGAAGGAATATGCAAGAAGTGAAGACATCAGAGGCCATGCTTATTCCTCCACCCTCAGAGGATGGCAGAACAATGTGGTGGATAGATTCAGGGTTTCTATAGAGAGAGTGTCTAAGGGACAGAAAGAACCAAATTGTTTCTGTGAATACTGGAAAGAGAGGAGATGTAAAGATTTGTGGGATGGCATGCAAGTCACTGGACCCGAAACATCACAAACAGTTAAAGAATGGAGGGTAGCAGAGCCATTAGCAAGTCTTGTCTTGGCTTGTTCTCTGCTGTTGATGTATATTGGACCTAACTAATGGTAGGAAAAAGCCAAGACACTATCATCTATCTCCTGTGCTTCTTCGTGATGGTAGCCTTGCTTTACCTGATTTGTGACATCCCACTAGATTCACCACTGGGGGCAACATTTTGCCATGAGGGCTGAGGGTTGATGATTGATATTTAAGATTAGGATACCCCTGGTGTGAACCCTGCCTGGGGCCTTTCAATGAGCTCTAACATAAATCTATAATGTACTAGTGAAACTAACTCAAGTAGTTGCCTCAGCCAGGAACTTTATGTCCAGCTCATACACCACTTGGACAGATGCACAGTTATCCTTTTAATTCATCTCAGGGACACACACACACACACACACCAAGGATGTCTCCTGCAGGATTGGACCCTAGAGAGCCAAAGAAACATGATGTCAGCACTGCACCTGATGTGTGACGAAATAAACAACACTTCTTGGGGTGTAGTTAGCCGTTATTTCTATGACAATGAATGTATGATTTGTAAATGCTTCTGTACAAATGGAATCTTTGAAATACCAAAAAATATCTCAGGTTTATTTTGACACTTCCTCCACTCATGCTTCCATTTCAACTTGAAAGAATTTGGGGTCAGAACTGAGAGATTCTCCTGCTGGCTTCACAACCAAGCACTCCCAACTCTGGAACTACTCAGGCCCTGACTTAGCAAATTGGGAAATCCCTGGCTTAAAATTATGTCCCTGTTGTATATCTCCTCAGAATTAGCTTAAATGAAAGTTTATTACCCTAGCAAACACCTGATAGAACTTTTTGAATCCCCATAACATGAACCTATGCTGTTTTGATGGAAACAACATTCCAAGAACTGTTTGAGATACTGGGTTCCACAGATTTCTCATGTTCTTCCTCCATCAGGAAAGAATATATGCATGAGGTGGAATGCATGATCTGTAATTTATCTGCCACCATGGCCCTCATAGCCAGTGAAACAGAAATTGCCATGGGTTCCAGCAAAAGAACTCCTAACTCCTTGGCACTAATGGTTTTATACCACTGTATTGCTCTATGTTATTTGTTTACTAGGGAAATTAAGAAACAAGCCCTAGCCAACATCTATTGCTTTTAGGTGAATACTTAACCCTGGGGAAGTGGAACAATCTCTGGAGAAGATTAGCAAACAGACCACATGACTTGCAAAGTTAGAGCTGACAGAGCTGACTTCATTTGGCATCAACTCATATAAATCTTTCTAGATGTTTCTGAGAGCATTCTGCTCATCATTTCTTACAGTACAATAGAATTCCATTACCATCATATGCCACCACTTTTTCAGCCATTCCCCAATTTATGAGCATCCACATAATTTCCAATTTGTTGCCTTGCTAAAAGAACTGCAACAAATAATTTTGTACCTATAGGTCCTCTTTCTTTGTTATCTCTTTGGAATACATACATCATAGTGGTATTGCTGGACTGAAGGGTTTTCTAACCTGTGGGCACAGTTCCAAATTGCTCTTCAGGATGGTTGGATCAGTTCATAACTCCATCAACACTACATTAATACATCAGTTTTTGCACATGCCCTACAACTTTTGTTATTTTCCTTTTTTGTCATATTAGCCAAGCTGATTGGTATAGGGTGGTACATCAGAGTTATTTTAACTTTTGTTTTGCTAATGATTAGTGACTTAGAGCATTTTTTCATATGACTTTAGATAGCTTTGATTTTTCATCTGAAAACTGCTACATCATATCCTTCAAATATTTAATAATCAGGGCATGACTTATATTTTTATAAATTTGACACATTTCTCCTATTTTCTTAGAAATGAGAATCTTGCTATAGCTTTTTCACAATTACAAATACTAACTGTGTGTTCCCACCATCCTCTTTTCCCTGTTTATCCCGCTCTCTCTTTCCTTTATTCTTGCCCATACTAAAATGCCTTTTGCTTCTGACTATCACCTCCAATAATCCACCCTCTTTTCTATCAACCTTCCATGGTCTGATTCCTTTCCCCTCCTACTTCCCTATAGGAAGAGATAGATTTCTATATCCAAATGAGTACCTATTTTTCCCTCTTTAAGCAAATTTAGAAAAGAATGTTTCAAGCATTGTTGGCCATGTCCTGTTTTTCCCTCTGTTGCAGAAGCTCTTCCTTTTAGGCCTCTTTAATGTGAAATAAGTTTCCCCATTCTACCTCTCCCTTCCTCCCTCTCTCAGTGCATCCATACTTCTTACCACATAATTACATTTTTATGGATATCATCACTTCCCAGCCAACTTAAACTTATTTTTGCTCATTTGTTTGCTTTTATTTGTCCAATAGTACGATGGCAACTCTTGTTTTTTTTGCTTTCACTAAATGCATAGGAAAAAATTTTCCCTCCACTCAGTTTTATTTTACATATAGCTTTCATTTGGTAAACATGTTTCTTGTAAGAAAAATAGTAAGGTTTGCTTGCCTCATAGCTTCTGAATTCTTTATTTTATTGGATATTTTAATTTATTCATATTAAATGCCAAAACAGTTTTATTTTTTCCTCCTATCTCTGAAATTGGGATTTTTTCTAAAGATATTATTTCCCCCTTTTCCTGTGCACATGTCATTGTGTTCATTAAGTTCCTTTTTTAAAGTTTTCTGGCTCGCTCTCTCTCACTCCTAAACTTCTCTTTTTTTGGTTCATTTTTCTCTCTAGGGTTTTGTTCAGTATTTTTCTCTCCTACTTTTATCTGAATATATATTTTCCCCCTTTTTTCTATCACCTAAATTCCCTTCCTCTTCTCCCCTTCAACTAGTCCTGTTTATTAGTTTATTTTTTATTTGATTTGTTAAGCCCATTTCCAAAAATCATTTCTCACTCTCTTCATTATCCATCTCTATTTCAGTTTACTTTACACATTCATTCTCTGGTTTGTGACCCCTTTAATTGTCTGGTCTTGCTTCCTTCTTGCTATCCTTCATGCAATCAAAGCTTTCAAGGTGGCCTTTCTAGGCTATTCCTTCTAGGTGCTTTCTACTGCTGTTTTGTAGGCTTGCCTGAAAGGTGGTTCTGGCATTGTTTATGGCACAGGCAGAGAAATTAAGAAACCTCATAGGAGTTTTGAAGAGTACATTATTTTATGTAATGTCAGATTGATAAAGTAGGTCTGGGGAAGCAGGACCTGAGCTCTGTTCTAAGTGATCAAACCATCTTCCAGATGGAAGGGGCTGCAAAGGTCCCTGAGTTTAGTCCAGCTGATAAACACATCACCACTGGTGCTACAGGAAGTCGAGCTGTCACTTACAAAAAGGTCGTTTGGAATAATATTTGCCATTCCATTTCCATTTCAAATAAAAGATCTCCTTGAGATTCCTCTCCTTTGGGAGGTGAATGAAGGTGCACCTAATTAATAATAGTAACAAAAGTAAATGCAAAACCCAGCATTTGTACCACACTTACAAGTTTGCAATGCATTTTACAAATATTAATATTTTTGTTGCTTGCACAAACCCTAGGAGGGAGGTACTATTATTATTCCTCATTTGACAAAAGATGATACCAAGGTATAGAGAGGTTAAGGGAATTGAGACCAGGGTTATATAGTTACTGAGAGGTTGAGGTGGGATTTGGTCTCACTTCTTGACTGCAGGTCCAGTCCTCGATCTACTGCATCGACAAGCTCTATGGCATCAGGATTATTTCAGAGTATGGGGGATTTATCCTTCTCCAGAGAGACAAGTAGTATTGGGGACATGAGAGTCACTGACAATTAGAACATAAATAGATTAGCTGTACAATAATTAAGATCGGTAAGTATTAGTTAAGCCTGGGCCATTTATATGAAATAAATTTTTTGTTTTGTTTTATTTTGTTTGGTTTAACATTACTTTAAGAAGCATTGTGCTAAGGTAAGGATGAAGGTAAAGTGTAATCAAACAATCATATGAAATTTGAATTCTTTATATTTATTTGTGTTCACATTGTTCCAATCAGGTATAAGTTTCAGCTTTAACTCAATTAGTCTTGACAATATAAGAGTGAAAAGAATCATAATTCTTCCTAACTATGAACATAATTTCCATGAGGTGATCACTCTTTTGCCACTGGGAAGATTGTAGTACACATCACACTGGGGAAAAAATGAGATAGGAAAGTGTCAGATTTTGCATTAATGTTTATGGTTTAAGTATTTTAAATGGAGCTTTTGAATTTATAAAATAGTTTCTCTAGTTTTATGTCCAACATTTGTACCTTTGAAATAAAAAAAAAACCAAGAGAGCAGTTTTATCTCAAATTTTTAAAAAATTGGAACAAAAATGCCAAATTAAAAATAACTACAAAAGAAATATGAAGGAAGGTGTTATGCACATTCAGAGAAAAAACTGATAAATAGGAGCATGTGCAGAATGATTTTACAGACACACACCCATTTGTGTCTAATGGTAGCCATCTCTTTGGCAAAAAAAAGGAAAAAAAGAGAAATTTACATGATGTTTATTATATATATATATGTACTTATATATACTATCAAATTTTAAAAGGAATGGCAACTTGTACATAATATATTCACAGTTTCATGTGCAATCATATTTTTATTATAGAATGTTATGAAATGTTTTATTCTATAAATTGAAAGTAAATAAATGTATTTTTTTTTAAAAAAAAAAGTTCTACAACGTGGTAGACAAGCCCAGAAAGCAGAGATGTGGAGCAGTCATAAAAAGACATCCCCAAATGCAAATGCAATACTGAAAGAGAAGTCAGTGAATAAAAGAAGACAGACATGCTAACCAGCAGCAGGACAGTTTGGGTGGCTCTGGTCTAGGGCAACCACAGAGAGATTGTTGCCATGAGTATACTGGACTCTGGTCCTGTCTGCGCAGGAAAAACTCTATATTCTCTAGTCCACACTATGATTCCTACATAAGCAATACTAGGAAGGGATATTAAGAAAACAGACAGTGAAATGTTAACTGAAACAGAAAATGTGGCAGAAAATAAATGAAATCCTCTACATCCACTCATGTTTCTGCTCCCCTTTGGACATTTTACATATGCAAGAAAAATGCAATTTGGCAGTGGAGAATTTTCCAGAAGAGACAGAAGTGGAAAATGGGCTTTTGTGCTTTGCTTTGAGAAATAATTAAATTATATAATCCCCATAAGGCAACAATAGCTACCTTAATACCAGTGCACCCATGTTTATGACATATATGTATATGTGTATATCTGTACATGTGTGTACATATGTGTGTATGTATGTGTGTATACATACAAGCATACATAGCATATATGCATACACACAAACACACACATAGAAACACATTGAGAGAGAGAACATGCAGGAATCTTTGACTTTTCTATGACTTACCTCCTTTCTTCAGCTTTGGTGCTATTGGGGGTTCCCTTCCTTTATAAGAGTAGAAGTGTTTGCTTTTTATGTTACCTCTCAATACACTTTAAAAGTATCAAGTTTCTCCTTAATTCACTATCACTGGTTTGGCTTAGGATTCTTATCTCACACTCACTTGGGATACTGGGTAGACATCTCCAGTACAGGTTGTATGGCTAGAGGTGAAGAGAGAGTTGAGGGGACATTGAAGAATGAAGGAAGAGAGAATGAAGAGAGACAAGTGGCAGAATAATTAGAAAGGAGACTGGCCAATATGTAATAAAAGGCATGATCCACAGATCACTGAAACTCAAGTCACAGACCTGTACTAGAACCATTCTCTCATTCTCTGACCTTTGTGACATGACCTGAATGTGTGTGTGTGTGTGTGTGTGTGTGTGTGTGTGTGTGTATATATATATAATGTATGTTTTACCGCTACCCTTTGCCATTAAACCATTAAAAAACTCATTACATATGTACATAGTTCATACAAAACAAGTTCTGGCTTTGGGCACAACTGAAAGTCTATTATTGCATTCTAAGTACGTTATTCCTGTAGAAGGAGTTGAGTAGTTTATTTTTGCTTCAGTTCTCTGGATTCATGATTTATCATAGCATAGATCAAGCTTCTAGACTCTTTCAAAGTTGTTATATTTATAACATCATAATATAAAATGATTTAGTTGGTATTTGTGCTCTGAAATCATTCATAGAGGATTTTCCAGTTTGCTGTAAAACCATTACATCATCATTGATTACTTCAAAACAACAATCCATTCCAATAATAGGATACACTTTGTAGGCATTCCCCAATAGAAGGAAACTCCTTTAGTTCCCAGACTAAGACTACTATGGAATTAGTTTCTAGATGTGCTTGTGTACAGATAGGATCTTTTTCCAACTCTTTGAGATATAGGCATACTATTGGTTTAGGTGGTCAAATGGTATACAAAGGCACATAATTTGAAGAACACATTTCCAAATGTCAATCTGAAATAGCCAGTCTTCCTAGCTGGAAGAGTGAATTATTGTACTTATTTTTCTGTACCCATATAACAGTTATCAATTTCCTCCTTCATTTATATTAGCCATGGTGAATAGCTTGAGTTGAAACTACTGAGCTTTTTCCGAACTGTATCATCACCCTTTCCAAAATGCCAAGTAGTATTTTCGAACTTGGGAGTCACTGACTATTACAACAAAGGAGCTACAAGCTGGAAAGCAGGCAGCCAGGAAGGGAGAGAGGTGAACCAGCCAGGAAGAAGGTTTCCCATATTGAATATATAATGACAAGACAGAATTCAGAGAGTTACAGGAGACAAACAGGATGACGAGCAGCAGGACACTTTTGGTGGCTCTGGTCTCAGGGGAACCACTAGGTTTGAGACTGTTGCCATGAATGTACTGGACTTTCTGATGGTGTTTGTGGAAGACAAAAACCATATACCCACTGGTCCCCACCATGATGCCTACACACAAAATATCAGGAAGGGAGATGATGAGTACATAAAGTAAAATATAAAGAGAAACTGGAAATGCAGCAGTGCAGTAAATGAAATTCTGTCCTTCAGTGATATTATTTCTTCCCTTTGGACCCTTCACATATAAGAGAATCACGAAATTTTTCAGGAGATGGAAGGTCCAGCACAAGAAACACAATGGGACAATGTACTTTGTTGCTCTAGCTATAAGTTTTGCCCACCAGGAGCTTCTAGGACTTAAAGTGAAGGCTTGGAAGCTACTCAGGAGACAGGTAGTACAGAGGGAAAGATCCCGGGCCACTTTGTGAAAGTAAAAGACAAGTTTACATCCTACATCATCCAAGAAATTGGTGAGCCCCAAAGTAGCCATGGTCTGAGGAATCCCTTTGGAAAGAAGCACCAAGTCATTGACAAAGACCAAGTGGCATAGAAGCAAGTCAATGGGCCTCAGCCTGGGACCAGTGAAGAAGGTGATGGTATATAGGCCCAGGAGGAAGGAGTTCCCCAGGGCCCCAAATACAGTCTGAACCAGAAAAAAGAGTGCCAGTGCAATGTCCTTAGAAATCATTCTCTTTTTGTTAATGGGAATATATAGCAATCAAAACCAGTTAATCTGTGATCATTCAGAAATACAAGGAGTAGAAGATTTACCTGAGATGAGGGAGACACTTCCCACGTTCATACAGTCACTATTCATTCTCATCCAGAAAACCTGTGGAGAATGTCTCTTTTATTATTGGCAGATGGATATTCAGGAAGATAGTATTGATGGGGGAATTTCTAATGTGTTTTGCCCTTCATTTGTAGAGGATTCTTCTTTGAAACACTGATTGGTTGAGTTCTTCTTTGGTGAAAGAGCTAAATTGGGAGAATCCCAATAATACAGTACTTAACGTGGTTGAAGTTACTGATGACAAAAAGACCACATGGTTGAGAATTTATGTACAGGACTCTTAAAGTCTGAAATCTACCATCATGTAAATTTGTGCCTTTGAGTAGGATGTCTATCACTAGAACAAATCACTGAAGTGTATTGTATTTTGTCTTCTCCATTGACAGAGGACATAGAAAAAATGATTTGGTATTTGCTTTGCCAGCTTGTTTCTGATGCTGTGGTTGTAAATATATTCTATCTGGTGAACATACATATTTAAATAATATATAGTTATTTATATAACACATAGATAGGCATATTTTGATTACATATATTTCTATAAGCTTCTTTCATAGTAGCCAAAACTTTGAAAATAAAAGAGAATCTTCCCATTGGGGAATGACTAAACCACTATGTTATGGGACTATAATATAATATTATGGTTTCATAAGAAATGACAAAGAATTTTCTGAAGACATATTGAAGTGTTGTATGTACTACTGCAGAGCAAAATTAGCAGAATTAGGGGAAGAATTTGAACAATTCGATTATAGGGAAAACCACTTTGACAGACTTTGGAACTCATCGATGCAATAACAAAATATGAACCCAGAAAATGAAGATAAAATATACTTACCTCCCCACACTTATTAAAATGTTTATATATTTATATATACTGCAGTTCCTTTTCTTCTTTTTTTTAAATCTCTTCAGGGTATAAATCTAGTACTTGTATATCTGTATATCTGTTTCAAAGGGCATGCGTACTTTCATAATTTGTATGCATAGTTCCAAATTTATTTCCAGAATAACCAAGCCAATTTACAGCTCTACCGCCTTCAAATTGTTTTTCTGCTTTTCCTGCAGGATTTCCAACATTTGTCATTTTCCTCTTTCATCATATTAGCCACTTCGATGGGTGTGAGGTTGAATCTAAATTCCTTTCATTTGTATTTCCCTAATTAAGAGTGATTTAGATCATTTGTCAATGTGGTTGTCCATCCTTTGGATTTTGACCTTTGAAGACTACGTATTTGAAGAATACCTATTTAAAGTATCTATCTGTTGTGAAATGAGTTCACCTTAAAAATTTGGATCAGTTCCTTATATCTTTGACATGAGACTTTTGTCAGAGAAACTTGCTGTATATTTGTCTTTCTCCATTTACTTATTTTTTTTCTAATTTAACTTTATTAGATGGGCTTTTCTAAAATATTCCAATTTTATGTGATCAGAAATAAACATCTTGTCATCTACTCTGGCAAGTTTTTTTTTATGAACTCTTCCTTTATTCATAGATTTTAAAGATAATTTCTTCCTTGTTCCTCTAATCTGTTCATGATGTGGCCTTTTATATGTAGATCATGTATCCATTTGGACCTTATATAGGTATATATTTCCTTAGATATATATTCCACTCTGCATCTGGTCCTCTACCTGGTTTCAATTTCATGGAACAAGATGATCCATCCAGATTATCATTATCTCATCTAATCTCATCATCATAATACTAATTCAAGCCTTGATTGACACTATCTCCTCAGCCTCCTCTCCCCTCTGATTGGAGGGCTGGGGGCTAGAGTACCATACTCTTTCCAACGTCTTCCGTTATGAAGGGCACTAACAAGATGTTTTCGATCACTTCACTCTGCATCTGCTGCTCTGCCTGGTTTCAACTGCACAGAATAATAAGCCCCATGGTGTCCATTCTCTTCCCCTGCCCACCAACAGCCTGCTTTACTACCTCTTATATTTTACAATCATACTTTATTGTATGTTATCTCTCTAACCCCATTAGATTGTAAGCTCCTTGAGGGAAAGGAATTTCTTTTTATTAATTGTATTCCCAGTGCTTAACACAGTGCCTGGCACATAGCAGATGTTTATTAAAATTGGTTGGATGAGATTGAATTGCAATTATTTGAAGTGTTGATCTAAACCTGATTTCAGCCAGATGGCCCAATTGTGCCATGAGTTATTATGAAATAGTGATTTCTTTAAGTAACTTACTTTTGATTTTATTAAACACTATGTTGCTATGGTTGTTTACCTTTCTACTCCCTGATCCTCTTTCTAACTCTCTTTCTCTGTCTTTCTCTATTTCTCTCTTTTTCTCTCTGCCTTTCTTTCTCTGTCTCTTTGTCTCTGTCTCTCCATCTCTCTCTGTGTCTGTATCTGTCTGTCTCTCTCTCTCTCTCTCTCTATTTCCTCTCTCTCTCTCTTTCTCTCTCTCTCCCTGTCTTTCTGTCTGTCTCTTTCTCTCTTCTCACTTAATTGATTACTGCCTTAGGGTACAGTTTAAGGAATTTCAATGATATACCCATTTCTTTTCCTGCTTTTTTAAAAAAATTTTGCCCTTGAGATTTTTGGCCACTTTTTCTTCCTTCTCAATAGTGTGGTTCAGAATGGTAAATTAATTTAGGTTGAAATATTATCTTTTTATTCATAATCATTCAATGTGTGCATGAGCAATTAATGTTTCTCCTATTGTTGAGGTTTGTTTCAATTTCTGCAAAGTGTTTTATAGATGGATATCCAAAATTCAGAGATGTCCTCACTTTTTTGCTTCTTTAGTTATTTTGAATGGAATTTCACTTTATAGCCCTTCTGTCATTCCCCTCTTGTCTGGGTTCTTATCTTTGTAACGAAGACTTAGCTGCTTTCTCATCCTAAAACTTTATGCCATCATTCCAGCCCCCTTTTTCCAATGATGAATTTCTTCTGAGGGCCTGAAATTTTTTGCAATGAGAAGAGACTATATATGCATTATTCCCCTCCTGGTTATAGTACTGATTCTCATAATTTGCAGCTAAAAGACTCACATGCCTAACTCTTTTCAATATGCTCTTTTCAGCTTTCTTTGTGTTGCATTCCCCCTTAGGATGTAACCTCCTGGGGATAGAAATGATCAGTCTTTTTGCTTTTATTTGAATGCCCAGCACTACTGTATCTGACATATACTAAGTGCTTAGATGTTCATTGCCTCCAGGACTGAAGGGTTTTGTTTGTAATCTACAGGAATGCTGATGATTTGGGGCAACTTTGATTATATCCTATAATTTTCTTGAATTTGTTCATTCTTTTAATAATCTTTTGCTCACATTTAGGGCTTACTGAATAAATAATCCTGCCATCTATAAAAGTAAAACCTTTATCTTTTCTTGCCTAATTTTATTTTCTCAGTTTCATTTTCTGACCTTACTACTGAAGCTTGCATTTCTAGCACTACATTAAATAGTAGTGACAACAATAGTCATCCATGCTTTACCCTGGATTTTTTGGGAAACTGTCTCTAGTCCACACTATGATTCCTACATAAGCAATACTAGGAAGGGATATTAAGAAAACAGACAGTATTTTCCCTATGTATAATTTTTGATTCCTGATTTAGGCAGACAGTCTTTACTATATTAAAGAAAACTCAATTTTGCCAATACTTCCTGGATTACTTAATTCATATTACTCCCATATTTTGCCCAAAGACCTTTAGCATCTATAATCATTTTAATTATTTTATTAAGAGGACTGATTGTTTATAGTCTTCATTTTGATGAAAAACCCTGTATTACTGGTATAAAAACCACCTGATCTTAGCTTATAATCTTTAAAATATTTGTTTCACCAAACTTGCTTAAACTTCAATGATTTTTGTGCCAATGATAATTAGGGTTCTTATTCTGTCCTATCCTTTCCATGTTTTATCTTTCATTTAGGTATCAAGAACATATTTGCAGCAAAAGTGATGAATAAAATGAAGGACCAGACATTTGCTTTGATTACCTTACTTTTGAAACATTTTAGAACAGAAATAATAAATTAAAGATAAAGAAATTTCAACTTTCTCCATGATTTATGACACCCAGAATCCAAGAGAAATGCTGTTGAGATCCACCCTCCAGGGTGAAGAAGTCTGCTCAAACCAGGACAGACAGCTCTCCAGACTGTGAAAGTTCACTTGGGCCACAGAGCCAGCACTGATGTGGAACACTTTCTCTACTGTCAAATATCTCTACAGGAGAATCAGAAACACAGAGAAAGGGATATGATATGTCTCTATGCTTGAATTAGAGCTCAATACCACTTAAAGCAACACCCTTCCTCCTCACAGACCTCAGAAACCCAAACATCAAAAACAACAAACATACAAAAAAGAAAAACAGCACCTGCATGACAGCTCTGGCCTGTATAAATGAGGAACAGAAGGGATTGGGGGGGGGGGGTGGAGCCAAGATGGTGGCTAGAAAGCAGTGACTTGCTGGAGCTTCCCACCAGGTCCCTCCAAACACCTATAAAAATGGATCTGGAAGATGGCGGCTAGAAAGCAGGGATGTGCCTAAAGCTCTCCCCCAGGACCTCCAAACACCTCTAAAACGGATTCTGAACAAATTCTAGAACTGCAGAACCCATGAAATAGCAGAGGGAAGCAGGGCTCCAGCCCACAACAACCTGGATTGTCACTGGGTAAGGTCTATCACACTGTGCTGGGAGCAGAGCAGAGCAGAGCACAGCATGGGCTGCGCCCAGACCAACCAGACCTGGAGCCAGGCAGAACAGGCCCTAGAGCCGTGAATCAGTGAGCTGTGGCACCTATCAGACTTCTTAACCCACAAACGCCAAAGACAACAGAGAAGGTTAGTGGGAAAAAACTGCAGGTACAGAATGAAAAGAGTTTGCAGTTTGGCCACCACCCCAGGGGTAACAGAGGTGGTGCAGCTACAGAACTACAGCTGCAGTTGCTTCCATCCCCAGGCCCACATTCTGGGAGGAATTAAGTGGCAGATCTGAACCGGAGTGCAGAGACTGCACAGATCTGAGTTGCGGTCCAGGTTGGTGGTTCTTGGGGGAGGAGGAGCACTGGCATGGCAGAGCTTGCTGTGTACAAAAAGCTCTGAAAACAACAGTGCACTCCAGCAAGCCTGGGACAAAGTACTCTATACTCTGTAAGTAGGCATACCCCGACTAAAAACTCAAGGGTGAAGTAGTTGGCTGGGAAGATGGCCAGGCAGCAAAAATGGGCTCAGATTCAGACTCAGACTTTGGAATCTTTCTTTGGTGACAAAGAACACCAAAACATACAGCCAGAAGAAGTCAACAAACTCAAAGACCATACATCAAAAGCCTTCCAGTAAAACATAAACTGCTCTCAGGCCATGGAAGAGCTCAAAAAGGATTTGGAAAACCAAATTAGAGAAGTAGAGGAAAAATTAGGAAGATAAATGAGAGCGATGCAAGAAAACCATGGAAAACAAGTCAATGTCTTCCTAAGGTGACCCAAAAAAATACTGAAGAAAACAACACCTCAAATGGCAAAAGAGCTCCAAAAAGCCAGTGAGGAGAAGAATGCCTTGAAAGGCAGAATTAGCCAAATGGAAAAGGAGGTCCAAAAGACCACTGAAGAAAATACTACCTTAAAAATTAGATTGGAGCAAGTGGAAGCTAGTGACTTGATGAGAAATCAAGATATTATAAAACAGAACCAAAGGAATGAAAAAATGGAAGACAGTGTGAAATATCTCATTGGAAAAACCACTGACCTGGAAAATAGATCCAGGAGAGATAATTTAAAAACTATTGGACTCCTTGAAAGCCATGATCAAAATAAGAGCCTAGATATCATCTTTCAAGGAATTATCAAGGAGAACTGCCCTGATATTCTAGAGCCACAGGGCAAAATAGAAATTGAGAGAATCCACAGATCGCCTCCTCAAATAGATCCCAAAAAGAAATCTCCTAGAAATATTGTCGCCAAATTCCAGAGCTGCCAGATCAAGGAGAAAATACTACAAGCAGCCAGAAAGAAACAATTTGAGTAATGTGGAAACACAATCAGAATAACCCAAGATCTGGCAGCTTCTACATTAGGAGATCAAAGGGCTTGGAATACGATATTCCGGAGGTCAATGGAGCTAGGATCAAAACCTAGAATCACCTACCCAGCAAAACTGAGTATCATGCTCCAAGGCAAAATATGGATTTTCAATAAAATAGAGGACTTTCAAACTTTCTCAGTGAAAAGACCAGAGATGAATAGAAAATTTGACTTTTAAACACAAGAATCAAGAGAAGCATGAAAAGGTAAACAAGAAAGAGAAATCATAAGGGACTTACTAAAGTTGAACTGTTTTGTTTACATTCTTACATGGAAAGATGATGTGTATGATTCATGAGACCTCAATAGCATAGTAGCTGAAAGGAATATGCATATATATATATATATATATATATATATATATATACGTTTATGTATAATATATATATATAAGTGAATGTGCATGTATGTATATATGTATGTGCATATATATATATATATATATATATATAGAGAGAGAGAGAGAGAGAGAGAGAGAGAGAGAGTAGACACAGGGTGAGTTGAAGATGAAGGGAAGATATCTAAAAGAAATAAAATCAAATTAAGGGATGAGAGAGCAACCTACTGAGAGAGGGAGATAGGGAGAGATAGAATGGGGTGGATTATCTTGCATAAAGGTGGCAAGAGGAAGCAGTTCTGTGGGAGGAGGGGAGAGGGCAGGTGAGGGGGGAATGAGTGAATCTTGCTCTCATCAAATTTGGCCTGAGGAGGGAGTACCATACATACTCAATTGGGTATCTTACCCCACAGGAAAGAAGAGGGAAGAACATAAAAAAGGGGGGGGGGATAATGGAGGGGAGGGCAGATGGGGGTGGAGGTAATCAAAAACAAACACTTTGGAAAGGGGACAAGGTCGAGGGAGAAAATTCAATAAAGGGGGATAGGTTGGGGAGGAGCAAAATATAGTTAGTCTTTCACAACATGAGTATTGTGGAAGGGTTATACATAATGATACACATGTGGCCTATGTTGAATTGCTTGACTTCTTAGGGAGCATGGGGGGGAACAGAAGAGGGGAGAGAATTTGGAACTCAAAGTTTTAAAAACAGATGTTCAAAAACAAAAAAAAAGTTTTTGCATGCAACTAGAAAACAAGATACACAGGCAATGGGGCGTAGAAATTTATCTTGCCCTACAAGAAAGGAAGGGAAAAGGGGATGGGAGGGGAGGGGGGTGACAGAAGGGATGGCAGAATGGGGAACAGGGCAACCAGAATATACATCATCTTGGAGTGGGAGGGAGGGTAGAAATGGGGAGAAAATTTGTAATTCAAACTCTTGTGAAAATCAATGCTGAAAACTAAATATGTTAAATAAATAAATTTAAAAAAAAAAGAAATTTATCTTGCCCTACAAGAAAGGAAGGGAAAAGGGGATGGGAGGGGAGTGGGGTGACAGAAGGGAGGGCTGACTGGGGAACAGGGCAACCAGAATATACGCCATCTTGGAGTGGGGGGAGGGTAGAAATGGGGAGAAAATTTGTAAATCAAACTCCTGTGAAAATCAATGCTTAAAACTAAATATATTAAATAAAAGAGAGTTTAAATGACAAAAAAAAGATGGAAGAAGATGTGAAATATCTCATTGGAATAACCACTGACCTGGAAAATAGACCCAGGAGAGATAATTTAAAAGTTATTGGACTACCTGAAAGTCATGATCAAAAAAAGAGCCTAGATATCATCTTTCAAGAAATTATCAAGGAAAACTGCCCTGATATTCTAGAGCTTGAGGGTAAAATAGAAATTGAAAGAATCCACCAATCACCTCCTAAAAAAATGATCCCAAAAAGAAGACTCCTAGGAATATTTTTGCCAAATTCCAGACCTTACAAGTCAAGGAGAAAATATTGCAAGCAGCCAGAAAGAAACAATTAGAGTATTGTGGAAACACAATCAGAATAACACAAGATCTTCCAGCTTCTACATTAAGAGATCAAAGAGTTTGGAATATGATAATCCAGAGGTCAATGGAGCTAGGATTAAAACCAAGAATCACCTACCCAGCAAAATATGGATTTTCAATAAAATAGAGGACTTTCAAGCTTTCTCAGTGAAAAGACCGGAGCTGAATAGAAAATTTGACTTTCAAACACAAGATTCAAGAGAAACATGAAAAGGTAAACAAGAAAGAGAAATCATAAGGAAAAGATGAAGTGACTAAACTTGGTAGCTAGGTGGTTGAGGGGATAAAGAGCTGTTTCTAGAAATCCTGAGTTCAAATTCTGCCTCAGACATTTACTAGCTGTTTGACCTTGAGCAAGTCACTTAACTTCTGTTTGCCTCAGTTTCTTCAACTGTAAAATGGGGTAACAATAGTCTTTCCCTTGAAGGGTTGTTGTTAGGATAAAATTAGATAAGAAGTGTCAAGCACTAAGCACAGTGCCTGGCACATGTAGATGCTCTATAAATGCTAGCTAGGAAAATAATAATTACTACTGCTACTGCTAACCTGTCTATACTCTTTGTCCAGATATCCCACTACTGCACACACATTCCCAGGAAGTCAAAGATAGAAACAAAGACACCAAAACATTTAGGTCAGCACCTGTATATGCGTGTGTGTGTGTGTGTGTGTGTGTGTGTGTGTGTGTGTTAGCAAAGGCCTGGAAAAAAAAAGTGGGTGATTGGAGAATGATTGAAAAAGCTATGGTTTTGAATAGAATAGAACATCACTGCATAGTAAAAACCAGTCAACAAGATTTTTGTTAAGTGCTAGATGCTGAGAACACAAAGAAATGACAGATATGAGGAACTTGGTGAAATGTGGGAAGAGTTGTATAAACTGATACATAGTGAAAAAAGCAGAATGCAAAGACAATGAACATGATAACCACAACAATAAAATGAAAAATCATTAAAAATACTGAATTCTGAAAAAATGGCTCTGAACAAATTCTAGAGCTGTGGAACCCACAAAATACCAGAGGGAAGCAGGGGTCCAGGCCAGGACAACCTGGATGGTCGCTGGGAAGGGTCTATCGCTCAGAGCTGGGAACGGAGCAGAGTGAGCAATAGAAAAAAATAAGTATAAGAAAAGGCTGACATACTATTTTCCAGTTTTCCCAACAGTTTTTGTCAAATAGTGAGCTCTTATCCTAGAAGTCAGAGTCTTTGGGTTTATCAAACACTAGATTATTACAGTCATTGACTACTATGTCTTGTGTACCTAACCTATTTCATTCATCCACCACTCTGTTTCTTAGCTAGTGCCAAAAAGTTTGAATGATTACCACGTTCTAATAGAGTTTTAGATCTGGAATGGCTACACCATCTTCCTTTGCATTTTTTTCCATTAATTTCCTTGATACTCTTGACCCATTGTTCTTCCAGACGAATTTTGTTAATATTTTTTCTAGCTCTATAAAATCATTTTTTGTAGTTTGATTGCTATGGTACTGAATAAGTAAATTAATTTAGGTAGAATTGTCATTTTTATTATAATAGATCAGCCTACCCCTGAACAACTAATATTTTTTCCAGTTATTTAGATCTAACTTTATTTCTGTGAAAAGTGTGTTGTAATTGTGCTCATATAATTACTGGGTTGATCTGGGCAGGTAGATGCTCAAATATTTTATATTGTCTACAGTTACTTTAAACGGAATTTGTCTTTCTATCTCTTGCTATTGGACTTTGTTAGTAATAAGTAGAAATGCTGATGATTTATGTGAGTTTATTTTATATCCTCTAATTTTGCTAAAGTTGTTAATTATTTCAAGTAGTTTTCTGAGTTGATTCTCTAGGATTTTCTAAATGGCATCTTCAAAGAGCAATAGCTTTGTTTCTTCTTTGCTTATTCTCATTCCTTTAATTTCTTTTTATTCTCTTATTGCTAAAGCTAACATTTCTAGTGTGATATTAAATAATAGATGTGATAATGGACATCCTTGCTTCACCTTGATTTTATCCAGAAAACTTCTAGCATATCCGCATTACATATAATGCTTACTGATGGTTTTAGATAGACACTTCTTATCATTTTAAGGAAAACTTCATTTATTCCTATGCTCTCTAGTGTTTTTAATAGGAATGGTTGCTGAATTTTGTCAGACGATTTTTCTGTATCTATTGAGATAATCTACTGTTTGATAAACCCAAAGACTGCAGCTTCTGAGATAAGAAGTGACTTTTTGATAAAAATTTCCAGGAAAACTGGACAATAGTGTGGAAGAAACTAGGCATAGACCAACATCTTACACCGTGTAGCAAAATAAGGTCAAAATGGGTATATGATTTAGACATAAAGGGTTATATCATAAGCAAATTAGGAGAGCAAGGAATAGTTTATCTTTCAGATCTATGGAGAAGGGAGGAGCTTATGACCAAACAAAAGCTAGAGTATATTATGAAATGCAAAATGGAAAAGTTTTGTTTACATTAAATTAAAATGATTTTGCACAAACAATGCCAATGCCACCAAGATTATAAGGAAAAAAGAAAGTTGAGAAATGACTTTTACTGCCAATGTTTCTGATAAAGGCCTTATTTCTAAAACATATAGAGAACTGAGTCAAATTTATAACAATAAAAGTTGTTCTCCAATTGATAAATGGTCAAAGCAGATGGACAGGCAGTTTTCAGATGATGAAATTAAAGGTGTCTATAGTCATATGAAAAAAATGCTCTAAATCACTATTGATTAGAGAAAGGCAAACTAAAATAACTGTGAGGTAGCACCTCAGATCTATCAGATTGGCTAATATGACAGAAAAGGGAAATGATAAATGTTGGAGAAGATGTGGGCAAATTGGAACACTAATGCATTGTTGATTGAGTAGTGAACTGATCCAGCCATTCAGGAGAACAATCTGGAACTATGCCCAAAGGGCTATAAAAGCTTACATACCCTCTGATCCACCTATACCACTACTAGGCTGTATCCCAATGAAATCATCAAAACTGCAAAAGGACTAGCACGTATAAAAATATTTTAGCAGCTCTTTTTGTGGTGGCAAAGAGTTCGAAATTGAAGGGATGCCCATTAATTTGGGAACAAGTGGTATGTGAATGTAATGGAATGCTATTGTGTTCTAAGAAATGATTAGCAGGCAGATTTCAGAAAAACCTGGAAACACTTGAACTGATGCTCACTTAAGTGAGCAGAACCAAAAGGACATTGTACACAGTAAGATCAACATTGTGTGATGATCCACTTTGTTAGACTTGGCTTTTCAAAACAACACAAGGGTCAGACATGAATAATTGACTAAATAACAATAACAACAAACCTACAATAACAATAACAACAAACAGTACTATCGGTCAATTTAAGGCATCTTAGAAACCCTTTTGGTTTGAAGGAATGAAAGACATTGGAAGTGTTTAGAAGAGCATACAGAAGAATGGAGAATATTCAACCGAGTCCCCCATTAAGAAAGGAAAAGAATCATCTACAACATTCTAGAGCAGAGCACAGCAGGGGCATAAGGCAGAAGCATCGAGAGACCACAGAAAAGACACAAGAAATATATTTAAAGGAAAAAGGATACAGAACACTAAAAATAATGATGGGCATCAGAGTCATGCACAGAGGAAAAGGAAGATGAAGTAGTGTCACCCTGAGATCAACTGGAGAAAATCTCAGATCCCTTTTCACAGACTTCTCCAGACTTCTCTCCTTTCTCAATTAAAGGAATCCTAAATTAGGTTGAAGACTTGAAGAAAACCATTGTCTTCCAAATCCCTTTCTCTGAGGTTTGAAGATAAAGATACACTGACCACACTTACCTCACACTTATCTTAATCTCAACTGTTAGGAGAGAGGAAAGATCTGTGAACAGAGAAAGCCATATGCTCCCTATAAACTTATGTGTGTTTAGGGGGACAGGAGAGGATCATTTATGGGAATGAAATCTTGTGAGCTCAGCTTCCCCAGAGCTATAATTATCATGTCACCTGTAGAGGACAAGACGGTCTGACAGCTTGGTTAGGATTGTCTCAGATAAAATTAACTTTTGTCTCCAGTGCAAATCATTAAAAGGAATAATTAATGAGAATTCCCTTCATCCTTGACTAACAAATGAAGAGACAGGCCAAAACTCTAATCAGTGTCAGTTGGGAGAGAAACTTTCCTGAGACGCTGGAGATGTCAGAGTCTGGCAGTGTCAAAGGACATTGAAGTCCAAAAAATGAGGGCCTTGAGCTTGTGCCCTTACTTGGTCTTGCCCCCAAGCAATTTAAGTGGGGTTCTGGAAAAAAGAAAGGTCTCTTTCATGCCTATACTCCTGTTTCTGATCTTATTTTTTTTCACAGATTTAAAATTACCCACAGATTTTTGGAATGCCCTTAGATTTTCTTAGATAAAGAGGAGATTCTACATTGTCTGCCCAATTCTTAAAGCCCCTTAAGGGCTTTTCAGAACTCTGCCTAATGGACCCAGTTCTCCCCTTTTCCTGAAAAGTAACCCACTTCCAGAAAAGACAACATAGTGTCATGGAAAGAACACTGGTCAAAGTACCTGAATTGGAACATATATTCTGAAAGTTAATAGTTATGTATCAGCATGGACAAATAACCTGACCTCTCTTTTCTGCCATTTCTTCACTGTAGAAATGGAAGCATTTCATATAAAAGCTGTATCATGAGATTGACAAAAAAGATTACATAATTCTTAAAGCATAACACAAACATAGGAACCACTGTTCAAGGGGTTTCAGGTATTTTGAAGTTTTCTAGCCATCACAGCATCTCACTCTTACCCTTTGAAATTCCATAAAATCCCTATTTTTATAACACAAATGAAAATTTAAACAGTAAAGAATATATTTAATATAATGGTAGAACAAATTAAAAGCCCAGGGAGAGGGGGGCAGCTAGGTGGTATAGTGAGTAGAGCACTAGCCCTGGAGTCAGGAGGACCTGAGTTCAAATCCAACCTCAGACATTTGACACACTTACTTGCTGTGTGACCTTGGGCAAGTCACTTAACCCCAATTGCCCTGCCTTACCCTCCAAAAAAAAGCCTGGGAATTATCCTATTGATTCATGTAGAACTCTTTTATCAATTATATATGTTTGTGACTTAATTGAATCTAGTTCTAGTTAGAACCGGGACCTCAAACTCTCCCACAAACATATTGATGCAGGACCATGGTAATGCTACCTTCTTCATTCTGAATATATCTTTGTTATTGTTTAAAGACCCTCTCCCCTTTTTCTACTAGTGCAAAGGAGGGAGAGAATTTGTAACTCAGATTTTTAACAGCGAGCATTAGAGTGTTTTACATGCAATTAAAAGTATTTAAATAAAAATATATTTTAAAATTGATATAGACATACATATGCATACATCTATAGATAAGTGTACATATGCACAAGTATATATACATACATATGACATAAAATTTCATCATGGATCCTAATTCAACTATTCCCCAAGAAACAGGCATCCCTTCAATCTTCAATTCAACTTGAAACTCAAACTGCAAAAAGAGCTGCTATAAATATTGTTCTACTACAGGTCCTTTTCCTTTTTCTTTGATCTCTTTGGAATACTGATGTACTAATGGTATTACTTGGGTCAAAGGGTATGCATGGCTTTATAGCCCATTGGGCATAGTTCTGAATTATTCTCCAGACTGATTGGACTAGTTCACCACTGCACCAATGGTGTATTAGTGTACCTATTTTCCCCCATCCCCTTCAATGTTTGTCATTTTCCTTTCCTGTCATATTAACCAACTCCATATGTGTGAGTTGCTACCTAAGAACTGTTTTAATTTGCATTTCTTTGATGAAGAGTAATTCAGAGCATTTTTCATATGACTATATAGACAGCTTTGATTTCCTCTTCTGAAAACTGCCTGTTTATATCCTTTATCCATTTCTCAAATGAGAAATGTTTTTATAAATTTGACTCAGTTCTATACTCACTATATATTTGTGAAATGAGGCCTTTATCAGAGAAACTTGCTTACCCTTTAGCAAAATGTAGTTTCTTTGATTATCTCTTTTAATTTAGTCCGTTTTTGCTTTTGCTTTATGAGATCATGATTGCTATCCCTGCCTTTCTTTTTTACTTCAGTTGAAGCATATTATACAGTATTATGCTCTCTAGCCCATTATTTTAACTCTGCGCATCTTTGTTTTAAGTGTGCCTCTTGTAAAGGACATATTCTCGGATTATGCTTTCTAATCTGTTCTGTTGTTTTCCTTTTATGGGCGAACTTATCCCCTTCACATTCACAGTTGTGATCAGTATCTGTGTATTTCCCTCCATCCTATTCCCTGCTCCTTTGGATCCTTCTCTTTCTCTCCTGTCACCTGTACTCCTCACCAGTGCTTTGCTTCTGACCACACCTTCCCCCAATCTGTCTTCCTTTCTATCAGCCCTCTTTTCTATGATCCCCGTCCCCTACCACTTCCCTGTAGTGTGATAGTAGTATATTTGTAATACATAATATGTAATAGTAGTGTATATGCCGAGCTGAAAGTGAATGTTATTCTCTTTTTGAGCCAATTCCAATGAGAATAAAATTCAAGCAAAGCCCACCGGCATCCCCCAACTTCCCCTCCACTATCACATGTTCTCATGTAAGACAATTTACGCCATTCTACCTCTCCCTTCCCACTTCTTGTGCAATCCTCTTTCTCACCTCTCAACATTGTCATTTTGCATATCATCTTATCCAAGTCAACTTACGCCTGCATGCTGTGTGTGTGTGTGTGTGTGTGTGTGTGTATACTCTATCTATATATCTATATCTGGATATCTGATATATACCATATCTATATCTATATATTCTATCTATATATCTAGATATATATTCTATATTATATCTAGATGCATAGACATAGACATAGACATAGACATAGACATAGACATGTACTATACGCCTTAAAGTACTTCCAAGTATCATCTTCCCCGTACGGATATAAAGAACTTAACATTATTGAACTCCTTATGTTTTCTTTTCTTCTTTCCTATTTACCTTTTTATACTTCTCTTGAATCTTGTATTTGAAAAATCACATTTTCTCTCCGAGACACGAAGGGAGAGGGGCGCGCTTGCGCTGTCCTAGGCTCCCCCAGCCTGTCTTCCCGTCTGAGCCGTTCTTGCGGGTGCGCCGGTTATCCCCCGCTGACTCACCTAGGTTGTTGGGGTTTTTTTGTTTGTTTGTTTGTTTTGTTTTGTTTGTTTGTTTTTCCCTCCCCTAGCTCTCTCAGCCATTCCAACCTCCCGCACTCCAACCCCGCCCCACCTTCTGTTCCCTTCACTCACACCCAGCTTCCCCGCCCAGGAATGGGGCTCGCCCAGAAATGGTGTTCACGCTGCTGTGGGTCGCGCACCCAAGGTCGCCCAGTCTGCGTCTGCCCATCGCGCACCACCTCGCGCTCCGCCTCAGGCGGTGGAACCTAAGGCTCCATAGCATCCTCCTCTGCACCACCACCCCTCCCACTCCCACTCCCCCTTCCCGGGGCAGCGACGGCCGGAGGTGGCGGTGGCTGCAGAGGAGCCACCGGAGACCTCCTCCCCTCCCTCCATGATGGCAGAAAGATGTAAGGAAAATGAAATCTCCAAAGAATTCTTCTGTACCCGGAGCTGTTTGACAGATGTAGAGGAGAGAACCTATGAGCTGTAACTGACTGCACTGGCCCGCCCACAGCGGTACAGACGGATCTAAAGGGAAAGATGATGGACAGCCAAAGTGTTTTCAAGGCAACCGTGGACAGGTTCCCTAAACTTTAATGACCAGTGCGGTTTCTGTAATTCTTCCTTGTAATGGCTTTTGAACCATTTAGAGGCAGGCTCTTTCAGTTTTGGGGAATTTTGAAGAGGAAAAGAATCTGCAAACAGAAAGAAACAGCAGGATTTTTATCATTTTGCATATTTTGGGGAAAACTTCTTGGACCTCAACTACAGCTCTACTCTAATGCTTCATTGTGATGTGAAGATGACCCAGGATTCTCGAAGGCTGTGTGTTGGCATATCATAAGCTTTGTACAAGTCCCAAAGACTTTGAAGATGGCCTACTTAAATCTGTTCTCTTCTAGCTTAACTAAACTCATAGGGGCTTATTGGAAAGTTTGAGGTTTTTCAGCAACAGCAACTTTCAAAGATCATTTGGTGAAGAGCAGAGGGCATTGCTGTCTGTATTGGTAGAAGGGTTACCACATCGCCAAAATCTGTGGCTCTTCGAAGTGTTCTTAGAAGAGCTTTTTCACTTCTTGGAGTTTAAAAAAATATGTCTCCAAGGAGTTAAAATTAAATCCTTAGTTCTCGTCTTAAGTAATTTACAGCAACAATCTGTTCATTTAATTGTTCTTTAGCAGTGCCACTAAATCCTCACATTTATTTGGTACCTTAAGATATAAGAAGCACTTTCACAACAGTGCTGTAAGGTCGATATGGTATGAGTATCATTATTCGACTTTGATTGAGGAAACAGACTTAGGGCTGAACCTAGGTGTCCTGAACCCGTGACTGATGCTATTCTTACTATACCACTAGGCCTCTGGAGCGGTGTGATGGAAAGAAGTGAGAAGACTGAGTAACAAAGCTTAAGTTCTAGTTCTGGCTCTACCACAAATTAGCTATGTGATCTAGAATGCGAAACAAAACCTCATCTCCCTGGGTGTCAGTTTCCTCTTTTGTAAAGTGAGGATTTTGGACTAAATGATGGCTATCGTTTCCAGATATAAAATTATGTGATTTGAATGGTTCAAAATAAAGCAACTTTGAGTCACTGTCTCACAGCCATCAAACTGGCAAAAATAATTAAAAGCAATAAAACTCAATGTTGGAGGTATTCTCATAGAACCTTTTTGACAGCATGTTATTAATATGCAGTAGAAGTCACCAAAATAATTGTACTCTTTGACCCAGTTATTCCATTGATGAGTATTGTGCCCTGAAAGTGTTATAGAAAAACAATACACAAAAAGCTGTTTTCATACCATTATTATAAATCATTGCAAAAAAAAAAAAACTCGAGAAACATATACAACAATAAGAGAATAGTTAAATAAATTGTGGTACGTAAATGTAGCAATTTGGTTAAGTCTCACAACCATAAGGAGCACAAAAAAATCTAGAAAGACCATTATGAAATAATGAAAAATGAAAAAAGCAAAACTAAAAATGAATGGGCAAAAAATTGTGATCCGTGGGCCTTAGTAGGAATGGCTGAAAAAGCTCTTTTTTATGCATTGAAATTAATTTTCAGTTAAATAGTTGCTAAGCAAATTTAATTAATTGTATTGTTTAATGTTGTTTTTAACAAGTCATTTAGTTAAAAAAGTTTAAAAACCCTTTAAAAAAAAGAAAATCAAATTTTCTGTTCAACTATTTTTTTCCTATCAGGAATGTTTGAAAATCCTCTATTTCACTGAATATCTATTTTTTTCCCTTAAGGTTTATCCTCAGTTTTGCTGTATAATTGATTCTTGGTTGTAATTCTAGTTCTTTTGCCTTCCGGAATATCATATTCCAAACTCTACTAAATCCTGTGTAATTCTGACTGTGGCTCCACAATATTTGAATTACTTCTTTCTGACTGCTTGCTGTATTTTCTCTTTGACCTGGGAGATCTAGAATTTGGTAATAATATTCCTGGGAGTTTTCATTTTGGGATCTCTTTCAAAAGGCAGTTGGTGGATTCTTTCAACTTGTATTTTTACCCTCTGGTTCATGAATATGAGGGCTACTTTACTTGATAATTTGTTGAAATATGATGTATAGGCTTTTTTTCTTTAACCCTGGCTTTCAGGTAGTCAAATAATCCTTAAATGATCTCTCCTGGATCCATTTTCCAGGTCAGTTGCTTTTCCAATGAGATATTTCACATTTTCTTCTATTTTTTTTTTCATTTCTTTTATTTTGTTTGATTGTTTCTTGATGACTCATAAAGCCATTAGCTTCCCCTGGGTAATTCCAATTTTTTTTTAAGAAATTATTTTCTTAAGTGACCTTTTGTAGCTCCTTTTCCATTTGGTTGATTCTACTTTTTAAGCACTTGTTTTCTTCAGTCAATTTTTGTAGATCTTTTTTTCAATTTTTTTTATGCTTCCTTTAACCAACCTGTCAACCTTTTTCATATTCTTTTAGATTACTCTCATTTCTTTTCCTAGTTTTTCTTCTGCCTCTCTATTTGATTTTTAAAATCCTTTTTGAGATCTTCCAGGAATTCTTATTTTGTTGTTGTCCTCTACTGAGATTGTGTTACAATCTTCTCTGTCACCATAGTAATTTTTTGGCTCATTTTTTCAGCCTATTATGTGACTTTTAATTTAATTATGTGACTTTTAAATTTAATTTTCTTTTATATGACTTTTAATTTAATCCTGGGATGGAGAGAGCATTGCCCTAATCTTCTTGCACCACGGGGCACATGGCCCCACTGATGGCCTGATGTGCTAGAGGTGTGGGGCTTCACAGCTAGCTTGCCACATTGCAGGCAAGGGGCTCTGCTGCTAGCCTGTTGCACTACCTCACTGCTCACCCTTGCTGTGGCCCCAGGCCTTGATGCTGGTTTGCTGGGGTTCCGCCCGCTGCTCAGTTACCTAATTTAAACAAACCTTTCCTGCTAACCTTTCAAGTTGTCTTTGGATGGAAAATTGTTTCACCCTAATTTTTTATTGGTTCTGCCACTTCAGAATTCATTTTGAGGAGTTATTTTCTAGTTGTTTAGAAGTGAATTTGAGAGAGTTCAGGCAAGTTCTTGCCTTAATCCCATATCCCGGCTATTCCCTCAATAAATTTTTGAAATATTATGTATAGGACCTTTCTTTAATCATGATTTTTAGGTAATCCAATAATTTCTAAATTATAATACATAGTACCCATAAACTTGAATGTGAATTGGTTGAGATTACCCATAAAATGGAAGCAGATAGCAAAGTAGATTAAAAACAAAATGCTACAATATATTGTTTAGAAGAAGAAACACATATGAAGCAGAGAGACACAGAGAGGTAGTAAAGGTAAGGAAATGAAGTATAATCTGTTATGCTTCAGCTAAAGTAAAGGGAAAAAAAGCAGGGGTACCAATCATCATTTCAGACAAAGCAAAAGTAGATCTAATTAAAAAAGATAAGGAAACTACATGTTGCTAAAAGGTACCATAGACAATGAAGTAATATAGGACTAAACATATATGTACCAAGTGATATAACAGCCAGATTTTTAAAGGACAAGTTAAATGTTACAGGAGAAAATAGACAATAAAACTATACTAGTGGAGGATCTCAACTTTCCCCTCTCAGAAATAGATAAATCTAACCAAAAAAATGTAGAAAGAAGTTAAGGAGGTAAATAGTATTTTTAAAAAGTTAGATATAATAGATGTCTGAGTAAAAAACTGAATAGGAATAGAAAGAACTATATATTCTCTCAACAGTACAAGGCACCTACACAAAAATTGGCCATGTTTTGCATAGATTCCCAAAGTGGGCAATATCATCCCCTGGGGAGTGCTGGAATGATCCAGGTGGGCAGTAGTAGCTTGAAATGATGTAAATTACAAAAAAAAGTTAAAGGGATAAAGAAAGTGGATTTCCAGGGGGGTGATCAGTAATTTTTTTAAAATTGGGGTGGTAGGTCAAATAAGTTTGTGGACCTCTTTTAGAACATAAAAACTTCACAATCAAGTGTGGAAAGGTAGAAATATTAAATGAATCATTTTCAAATCATAATGCAATAAAAATTACATTTAATAAAGAGCCATGGAAAGATAGATTAAAAACTAATTGGAAACTAAGTATTCTAATTCTAAAGAATGAATGGTCAAGGAACAAATCATACAAATAATCAAAAATTTCATTTGAGAAAATGACAACAATGAGACAACACACCAAAATTTACAGGATGGAGTCAAAGCAGTACTTAGAGGAAAATTTACATCTCTAAACATTTACATCAATAAAATGAATTAATAAATTGGGCATGCAACTAAAAAAAATAGAAAAAGAACAAACTAAAAATCCCCAATTAAACACTAAATTAGAAATCTTGAAAAATAAAGGAAGGATTAACAAAATTGAAAGCAAGAAGACCAAGTGCAAAAATAGTTGTACTTCCTGATGTGTGGGTTGAAACTTATTGTTCACTTACTTCAGTGTCCTCTAAATAAAAGAGACCACCTTGTAATTATGTAAAGTCTGCCTCACCCAAACAATGCATCAGAAAGAGACACTTTAAGTAGAATAGACTACTGTACCCCAATAAGTAATGGCAATAACATATCCCTTATTCCTCAATGTTACCTCTAGACTTTCTACTAGCTACCATTCATTCAACTTTTCCTTTGCAGTTTTCTCCCTCTGTTTGTATCAGCCAGTCCAGAACTTTATCTTAATGATATACAAGACTCCTGGACATTCCATCATTTTTCTAACATAGATAAATATCTATCTTACAGTTATACCTTCCATCCCAATTCCAGGTTTCATTATATATAATGATGTTCCTTTAATCTTGCTGGTATTTTTTAATTTATTTATTTAATATGTTTAATTTTCAACATTGATTTCCATAAGATTTTGAGTTACAAATTTTCTCCCAATTTCTACCCTCCCCCTGACCCCAAAATGGCATATATTCTGCTTTCTCCTTTCCCCAGTCTGCCCTCCATTCTGTCACCTCATTCTGCCCCCCCCATCCCCTTTCCCCTTACTTTCTTGTAGGGCAAGATAGATTTCTATACCCCATTGCTTGCATATCTTATTTCCCAGTTGCATGTAAAAACAACTTTTTTGACCATTGATTTTTAGAACTTTGAGTTCCAAATTCTCTCCCTTCTTCCCTCCCCACCTACCCTTCTTGAAAAGGCAAGCAATTCAACATAGGCCGCACATGTATCGTTCTGCAAAACCCTTCCATAACAGTCATGTTGTGAAAGGCTGACTATATTTCTCTCTATCCTATCTTGTCCCCCTTTATTCAATTTTCTCCCTTGACCCTGTCCCTTTTCAAAAATGTTTGCTTTTGATTACCTTCTCCCCAATCTGCCCTCCCTTCTATCATTCCCCTCTCTTATCCCCTTCCCACCTACTTTGCTGTAGTGTAAGATACCCAGTTGAGCGTATATGTTATTCTCTCCTTAATTCAAATCTGATGAGAGCAAGACTCACTCATTCCCTTTCACCTTCACCCTCTTCCTTTCCAATAGAGTTGCTTTTTCTTATCACTTTTATATGAGATAATTTATCCCATTCTGTCTCTCCCTTTCTCCTTTTCCCAATATATTCCTCTCTCACCCCTTAATTTTATTAATTTTTTATATATCATACCTTCATATTCAACTCACCCTGTGCTCTCTGTCTATATATATTCACTTCAAATACCCTAATACTGAGAAAGGTTTCATGAATTACAAATATCAGCTTTCCATGTAGGAATGTAAAAAACAAATGGTTCAACTTTAATAAGTCTCTTATGATTTCGCTTTCCTATTTACCTTTTTATGCTTCTCTTGATTCTTGTGTTTGAAAGTCAAATTTTCTCTTCAACTCTGGTCTTTTCACTGAGAAAGCTTGAAAGTCCTCTATTTTATTGAAAATCCATATTTTGCCCTGGAGTATTATACTCAGTTTTGCTGGGTAGATAATTCTTGGTTTTAATCCTAGCTGATTTGACCTCCAGAATATCATATTCCAAGCCTTTAGATCCCTTAATGTAGAAGCTGGTAGATCTTGTGTTATCCTGATTGTCTTTCAACAATACTCGAATTGTTTCTTTCTGGCTGCTTGCAGTATTTTCTCCTTGACCTCAGAACTCTGGAATTTGGCTACAATATTCCTAGGACTTTTCTTTTTGAGATCTTTTTCAAGAGGTAATCGGTGCATTCTTTCAATTTCTATTTTACCTTCTGATTCTAGAATATCAGGGCAGTTTTCCTTGATAATTTCTTGAAAGATGATGTCTAGGCTCTTTTTTTGATCATGGCTTTCAGGTAGTCCAAAATTTTTAAATTATCTGTCCTGCATCTATTCTCCAGGTCAGTGGTTTTTCCAATGAGATATTTCACATTGTCTTCCATTTTTTCATTCTTTTGGTTCTGTTTTATAATTTCTTGATTTCTCACAAAGTCACTAGCTTCTACTTGCTCCAATCTAATTTCAAGGTAGTATTTTCTTCAGTGGCCTTTTGCATCTCCTTTTACATTTGGCTAATTCTGCCTTTTAAGGCATTTTCCTCTTTATTGGCTTTTTGGAGCTTTTTGCCATTTGGGTTATTCTATTTTTAAGGTGTTATTTTCTTCAGTTTTTTGGAGGTTTCTTTTAGCAAGTCATTGACTTGTTTTTCATGATTCTCTTGCATCACTTTCATTTCTCTTCCCAATTTTTCCTCTACTTCTCTTACTTGATTTTCCAAATCCTTTTTGAGCATTTCCATGGCCTGAGACTAATTCATATTTTTTCTTGGAGCTTTTTGATGTACGCTCTTTGACTTTGTTGACTTCTTCTGGCTGTATGTTTTGATCTTTTTTGTCACCAAAAAAAGATTCTATAGTCTGAGCCTGAGTCCTTTTACACTGTTTATTCATGTTCTCTTGACTCTTGAGCTTTTTGTCAGGGTATGACTACCTGCAGAGTGCTTTGTCCCAAGCTTCAGGGGTCTTGCACTGCTGTTTTCAGAGCTACTTCTAGTCTGAGGTGGTATGATACTCCTCTTCTGGCTTGTGAGTGCAAACACTCCTTTCTGCTGTATAGCCACCAGGAGGACTCCCTCTCCAAAGTCACCACAAGCTCTGCCACACTAGCACTTCTCCTCCTCCAAGAACCACCAACCAGGACTGCAACTCAGTTTTAAGCAGGGCAAAGCAAGAGAACCCTGCCTCTGTGCCAGCAAAGAGCTCCCTGCACATCCACTCCGATCAACCTTTTTATTCCTCCCGCCAGGTGGGCCAGAGACTCAGGAAGCAGCCATAGCTGGAGCTCTGTAAGCAGCCACCAGAGCTTCCTGCTGCTGCTGCTGCTGCTGCTGTGCCACCTCTGCTGCCCCCAAGGGCTTGGGCCAGACGGTGCCTTGCCAGTGTTTCCAAATCCAATAAACTCTACCTTCATCCCTATCCACAGGGATGAACAAATCTTAGATCTTGTCATCACCCAGAGCCTTCATGATCTTGAACACGATTCAAAACTATATATTATTACATCCACCCTCCTTACTTTCAATTGCAAAGCTTATTTCTTCTTCACCATCACCTCCATTTTCTTTAACCCTCCAGTTCTCTAATGTTATTACTGCTCACTGCCCCAACTTTTACCCTGCTTCTGGGTAGTGGAAATACACTATATTCTCTATCTTAGAATTCCTTGTTCCTTTATCCCATTGCCTCATGCACCCTACCACATTTCAACCCTTGGTTACGCCCATCAATCAAATCATTTCCTATTTTCCATGATGATTAATGCCAGTGGAGAATATCATATCCATTCTGACTGGTTCCTCTACACATTTACATGATATAAAATGGAAAAGTAATTATTCTTCTCCCATTGACTCTTTACCACATGCCCCACAGCAAAACTTGGAACTTTCTAATCTCAGTATACTACCTCAGTATCAGCAGAGGATCTCATCTCCTACTTAACTAAGAAGTCAGTATCCATGTTCTCTACCACAACTAAACATTCTACTCCTCTCCCTGCCCCCATCAACCATTTTGTTCCCCTTTGTTCCCAGATCCAAGGAAGATGACATGAACAAAACCAACACCTCTAATGTTTGCTTTGAGTCCTTCCCATCCACTATTTCATTTCATTTCTGCTCATCCCCTCCCCTCTGGAAGCTTACTGGCATGATAATGTCCTTCTCTGACTTTCATCTAGTCTTTATATAGCTGCTATTTCCCTACTTCCTATGAAGTACCCAGTACCCTCATCCATTAAAAAAATAAGATCATGACCCTGGAATCTTCTCAAATTCTTGAAGGTCCTATATAACTTCTCCATTCTATTTTCCTTGAAAACATTCTCTATATTTCCTGTTTCTATTTCCTTATCTATCCTTCCATAACATTCTACAACCTGGCATTTTACTACATCAGATTCATGAAAATATTCACTCTAAGGTTGTCAGAAATCTGTTCATTTCTACCTCCAATTCCTTTGTCTCATTCTTTATCCTATTTGACATCTTTGCAGTTTTTGATACTATCAATCATCCCCAAGTCCCAGACTGGATACTTTCCAATCTCTTTCTATTTTTGACATTCCTTTCCTGGTTCTACTCCTACCTATCCAACTGCTCCTTTTCTTGCTTTCTAAGAGTCATCATTTCATTCTCCACCCATTAAGTGTGAGTGTCCCCTAATACAAGACAGAGTTTTGATAAGTATTGCTTCTGTAGAGTAATTTGAGTTCTGGGAATATAAATACCTTGCTTTTCATTTCATTATTTTGCTGGGAGTTATTATTGTTTCTTCTATATGAATTAAATTATTTGTCTAATTTTATACAGCTTGCCATTGGTATTTTGATCAAAATCAGTGTCAGGCCAAAAATTATTTTTACAGGTGTTGTCATCTTGCCTCTTAGGCTTGATTTAACCACGAATAAAAAATAAGTCTTCATTTTTAGGTAGCTAAGTTGCACAGTTTGTAGAATGTTGGACATGGGGTCAATAAGATTGAAACCCAAAACTGGCCTTAGATACTTACTTGCTGTGACCCAGGACAAGTCACTTAACATCTGCTTGCCTCAATTTCCTCACCTCTAAATGGGGAATAGTAGCATCTGCCTGACAGAGTTCTTATATTATCAAATGTGATGAGTTAATAAAGCACCTAATAAACTTTAAGGTACTCTATGAAGGCTAGCCATTATTATTACTTTGAATTGACCTCTGATTTCACCAGTTTTGGGAATGCCTAGGGAGGAAATTTCCTTTTGTAAAGCAAGACATTACTGTTCTACAATTTATTTAGAGAGGAGGCGCCTGGAGCACTGATCAGTTCAATGACTTACCTGTGATCCCATAGATAATCTGACACAGAAGAAGACTTAAACTGAAGATATCCTGACATGGAGACCAAACTTTTGTCCTCCATACCAGAGGTGGCAAAAACATGTCTCGCAAGACTTCCTAGGGGCACCACTAGATTAAAATATAATCAGGAAATCTTTAACAAAACAAATAAATATTCAATAGAACATGGTTGTTGTTGTTCAGTCACTTCAGTCATATCAGATTCTTTATGATTCCATTTGGGGTTTTCTTGGCAAAGATGCTGTAGTGCTTTGCCATTTCCTTCTATAGCTCATTTTACAGATGAAAAAACTAAGGCAAACAGGCCCTGACTTGCCCAGGGTCACACAGGTAATAAGTGCATAAGGCTAGATTTGAACTCAGGAAGATGAGTCTTCCTAACACTAGGCTCCACAGGTTCCCAAGGTATGTGAAACCACCCACTGGGGGGCGCTGAAACTATCTGGGGATGTGGGGAATGGTGGTTGTAGTAGTTTGAAGTGATGTAAATTTAAAAAAAGAGAGAGAGTTAAAGAAAGTAGATTGCCAGGGGGATGCTGAGTAATTTTTTAAGGGGGCGATAAGCTAAATAAGGTTGGGAACCTCTGTGTCTAGGCCCAGAACTCCATCTATTGGGTCCACCTACCTATCCTATGCCCATTAAATAGAACTTAGATAATGTTAATAGATAATGTGTACATTTCTAAGTCAATATGCTACTACAGTGATCATTAAGGACAATTTAGTAGCTGCTGTTTCCATGTGAATCTGACACCACTGCTCTACACCATGCTCCCTTCTTTAATTTCCTGACAGGTTACCAATAATTACATTCATATAAATTCTGCACATCTCCATAGGATGACTGCCAGATATTTAATGTACTCTACTGTGATAATAAGAGACATTTCTCTATATTTTGTTATTTTTTTTGCAATATACAGGAATTACTTTTGTGAGATTTTTCTGTGAGAGGGATGTTGTCTTGTGTATTGGCCATCAGTTTGTCTGAAACTCCCAGATCAATGACATATGTTTCTATAAAGCTTCTAGGGTTGCTAACTGTTTTCTTCCTGACAACCTCAACCTTATACGTAGGAATTTTGAATTTAAAGTTGAGAAAGTTGAAGTTCATAAATTGTCTAGGGTTTTGTTCAGGGTAATACAACTGGGAAATGTTACACCATGTAATCAACCCCAGGAACTTTTTGTTTTATTTCACTGTATCGTGCTATCTCCCCTAGATATGGGATAGTTTTAAGAGTGGGTGGAATGAGGCCAATTGCACCCATTATGAAGAGTCTGAAGACTTTCCATGCAAGAGTCACTTAAATGTTGTTTCTCCTTTTAAGGGAAGTGAGACTTCACTGGATTTACAAGGTATAGTACATTTCTCTTTAAGATTATTTGAGGATATCACAAGGATTTCTGGTAATTCTGACTGGATCTGGAAATAGAGATAGAGCAGAGGCTGGCATGTGAATTTGTCAAATGTAATGAAAGAGAAAGAGTCTTCTGGGCCCATCCTAGAGTGCCCGGTGATGACACCAAGCCATTCACATGGTCCCAGTAGCCCTCTAGCCTTGAGTTTCTAATTTACCTATTTTTCACTTTCCTATGATCTGCTGACACCTTCATTCCCAGGAGTTTAGAAAAGGTTCTCTTCCCTTTGATCCTAAGTGCTTTTATTTCTCAATACATTTATCACTGCTAAGGGGAATTCTCATTAATCTAATCTCATGTGTACTTGTGAAAAAAGTTCACTCCTTCTATGACAACCCTGACTGTGCTAAGATGTCTTACATAGATGACATGATAATCACAGTGCCAGGGGAGATGATCTCAGACAAAATAATTACTCTAAACAGGGTCATAATTATACTCTTATGTATAGGTTGGCACAAGTTCATTTGCAAGAGCAATACCCACACTCACTCCCTCATCTTTTTTAAAGTACTTCAGACCTGCCTCTATCTCAGCAACAAAGACCCAGTGGATAAGTGTACTTTTATGTCCATTCCTCACTTATTGGAACTTGTATGCAAATTGTTTCCTTTAGAAGATAGACCAGACTCAGGAATCCTTTAGTTGGGAAAATGAAAGAAACCTGGCAAAGACTCTGTGGTATAGAGTCTGAAATATTCCCCATGATCCCTAGAGGACACCTTACAGAGGTGTCTTTCCCTGCCTCTTCTTCCTCCTCTAGGAAGGGATGAGGACCTCATCTTTATTTACTTTGCTTTAGGTTCTTCTAGAATGGCTATGCTCTAGGCTCACTATGATTTCTGCCTCTCTAATCTCTTTCTAAGGTATCAGGATATCTGACTTTATCTCTTGGCTTTCTCCATGGAGATCACTCTGGCTTGTATACTGGAGAGGGGGTCAAGATAAGCAGGAGAAAAAAATAAGTATTTTATAATTTTTTTAAAAATTAATTTTCGGGGGCGGAGCCAAGATGGCGGCTGGTAAGCACGGACTAGAGTGAGCTCCGTACCCGAGTCCCTCCAAAAACCTATAAAAACGGCTCTGAACCAATTCTAGAACGGCAGAACCCACAGAACAGCAGAGGGAAGCAGGACTCCAGCCCAGGACAGCCCGGATGGTCTCTGGGTGAGCTCTATTCCACACGGAGCTGGGAGCTGGGAGCTGGGAGCTGGGAGCTGGGAGCTGGGAACGGAGTGGAGCAGAGCCCAGCCTGAGCGGCGTGGACGATCCAGACCAGAAGCCGGGTGGAGGGGGCCCTAGCGCCCTGAATACGTGAGCAGTTACCAGACCCCTCGACCCACAAACACCAAAGACTGCGGAGAAGGTTAGTAGGAAAAGCTGCAGGAGTGGAAGGAGTTCGCGGTTCGGCTTCCAGCCCCGGGGGCAGCGGAGGTGGGGCAGCTACAGCTGTTGTTACTTCCGGCTCCAGGCCCACCTGGTGGGGGGAATTAAGTGGCGGATCACAGCAGGGGTGCACAGCCTGCCGAAGATCTGAGCCCAGTCTGGACTGGGGGTCCTTGGGGAAGGAGGAGTGCGGCTCTGATAGAGCTGGCACCTCCCCCCCAAACGTAGAACATAGAACTCTGTAATCTACAAGCAGTCATACCCCACTGAAAAACTCAAGGGTCAAGTTAGTTGGTTGGGAATATGGCCAGGCAGCGAAAACGCGCCCAGATTCAGTCTCAGACTTTGGATTCTTTCTTTGGTGACAAAGAAGACCAAAACATACAGCCTAAAGAAGACAGCAAAGTCATAGAGCCTACAACCAAAGCCTCCAAGAAAAACATGAACTGGCCCCAGACCATAGAAGAACTCAAAAAGGATTTGGAAAAGCAAGTTAGAGAAGTAGAGGAAAAATTGGGAAGAGAAATAAGAAGGATGCAAGAAAACCATGAAAAACAAGTCAATGACTTGCTAAAGGAGACCCAAAAAAATACTGAAAAATACACTGAAGAAAACAACACCTTACAAAATAGACTAACTCAAATGGCAAAAGAGCTCCAAAAAGCCAATGAGGAGAAGAATTCCTTGAAAGGCAGAATTAGCCAAATGGAAAAGGAGGTCCAAAAGACCACTGAAGAAAATACTACTTTAAAAATTAGATTGGAGCAAGTGGAAGCTAGTGACTTTATGAGAAATCAGGATATTATAAAACAGAACCAGAGGAATGAAAAAATGGAAGACAATGTGAAATATCTCCTTGGAAAAACCACTGACCTGGAAAATAGATCCAGGAGAGAGAATTTAAAAATTATTGGACTACCTGAAAGCCATGATCAAAAAAAGAGCCTAGATACCATCTTTCAGGAAATTATCAAGGAGAACTGCCCTGATATTCTAGAGCCACAGGGCAAAATAGAAATTGAAAGAATCCATCGATCGCCTCCTCAAATAGATCCCAAAAAGAAATCTCCTAGGAATATTGTTGCCAAATTCCAGAGCTCCCAGATCAAGGAGAAAATACTGCAAGCAGCCAGAAAGAAACAATTTGAATATTGTGGAAACCCAATCAGAATAACCCAAGATCTGGCAGCTTCTACATTAAGAGATCGAAGGGCTTGGAATGCGATATTCCGGAGGTCAATGGAGCTAGGATTAAAACCTAGAATCACCTACCCAGCAAAACTGAGTATCATGTTCCAAGGCAAAATATGGATTTTCAATAAAATGGAGGACTTTCAAGCTTTCTCAGTGAAAAGACCAGAACTGAATAGAAAATTTGACTTTCAAACACAAGAATCAAGAGAAGCATGAAAAGGTAATCAAGAAACGGAAATTGCAAGGGACTTACTAAAGTTGAACTGTTTTGTTTACATTCCTACATGGAAAGATGATGAGTATGATTCATGAGACCTCAGTATTAGGGTAGTTGAAGGGAATATGCATATATATATGCATATATATGTTTATGTATATATATAAGTGAATGTGTATGTATGCATGTATCTATGTGTATATGTATGTATGTGTATGTATGTGTATATATATATATATATATGTAAAAGAAAGAGAGCAGACACAGGGTGAGTTGAGGATGAAGGGAAGATAGCTAAAAGAAATAAAATGAAATTAAGGGATGAGAGAGTAACTTACTGAGAGAGGGAGATAGGGAGAGATAGAATGGGGTGGATTATCTCCCATAAAGGTGGCAAGAGGAAGCAGTTCTAGGAGAGGAGGGAAGTGGCCAGGTGAGGGGGGAATGAGTGAACCTTGCTCTCATCAGATTTGGCCTGAGGGGGAATACCATACATACTCAGTTGGGTATCTTACCCCACAGGAAAGAAGAGGGAGGAAGATAAAAAAAAAAATAAAAGGCAGGGGGATGATGGAGTGGAGGGCAGATGGGGGTGGAGGTAATCAAAACAAACACTTTGGAAAGGGGACAGGGTCAAGGAAGAAAATTCAATAAAGCGGGATGGGTTGGGAAGGAGCAAAATGTAGTTAGCCTTTCACAACATGAATATTGTGGAAGGGTTATACATAATAATACATGTGTGGCCTAGGTTGAATTGCTCAACTTCTTAGGGAGGGTGGGTGGGAAGGGAAGAGGGAAGGGAATTTGGAACTCAAAGTTTTAAAATCAGATGTTCAAAAACAAAAAAACTTTTTGTATGCAACTAAAAAATAAGATACACAGGCAATGGGGCGTAGAAATTTATCTTGCCCTGCAAGAAAGGAAGGGAAAAGGGGATGAGAGGGGAGGGGGGTGATAGAGGGGAGGGCTGACTGGGGAACAGGGCAACCAGAATATACGCCATCTTTGAGTGGGGGGGGAGGGCAGAAATGGGGAGAAAATTTGTAATTCAAACTGTTGTGAAAATCAATGCTGAAAACCAAATATGTTAAATAAATAAATTGCATTAAAAAAAATTAATTTTAAACGGATAAATATTGAGTATGAAGAATAGAAAGTAGATCAGTGGTAGACTTGTAAATGATGTGAGATTCATGTGCAATGATCCTGGGAAGGAAAGCAAGAGCCAGATTGTGAAGGGATAGATAGATAGATAGATAGATAGATAGATAGATAGATAGATAGACAGATAGATTGATAGAGGTAAATAGATAGATATTCTATCAAAGTTAGAATTCACATATCCACCACTGATTTCTCTAGGAAATATTGTCAAGTGCCCCTAAGGTTGTTTCCCATCTCCTCACACACTGAACATTATGATCGTTTTCATCTGCATTTCATTTTTTTTTCCTGCACTTAGCTGCCTGTCTTTTTTCTTTCTCCTCTCTGTCTCTTATCTTGACAAGATTCCTTCAAGACTGAGGTCAAATATCTTATTCTAAAGGAGACTCTAAAATGTCTACTATTTTTTTTTTCTTTTTTTAATAAATTAATCTATTTATTTTTAGTTTTCAACATACACTTCCGTAAGTTTTAAATTTTCTCTACTTAACTCCCCTTTTCCCTCCCCAAGATGGCATGCAATCCAGTATGGGCTCTACATATAACTTCTAATTAAACATATTTTCACATTTGTCAAGTTGTATAGAAGAATTAGAATGAATGGGAGGAACCATGAGAAAGAAAAAACAAAACAAAACAAAAAAAAGAGAAAATAGTATGCTTCAATCTGCGTTCAGAGTCTATATTTTTTCTCTGGATGTGGATGGCATTTTCCATCATTAGTCTTTTGCATTTCTAAGAAGAACTAAGTCTATCAAAGTCAGTCATCACACAATGTGATTATTACTGTGTATAATGTTATCCTGATTCTGCTCACTTCACTCAGCATCAATTCATATAAATCTTTCTAGGTTTTTTCTGAAACCCACCTGCTCATCATTTCTTAGAGCACAATAGTACTCCATTATATTCATATGCCACAACTTGTTCAGCCATTCCCCCATTGATGGACATCCCCTCAATTTCCAGCTCTTGGCCACCACAAAAAGAGACGCTATGAATATTTTTGTACATGTGGGTCCTTTTCCCATTTTTATGATCTCTTTGGGATACATCCCTAGAAGTAGTATTGCTGGGTCAAAGGGTATATGCATATTTTATAGCCCTTTGGGCATAGTTCCAAATAGCTCTCTAGAATGTTTGGGTCAGTTCACAACATCACCAACAATGCACTAGTGTTCCAATTTTCCCACATCTTCTCCAGTATTTATAATTTTCCTGTCTTGTCATGTTAGCCAATCTGATAGGTGTGATGTGGAACCTAAGAGTTGTTTTGATTTGCATTTCTCTAATCAGTAGTGATTTAGAGCATTTTTTTCATGTGAGTATAGATGGCTTTAATTTCTTGCTCTGAAAGCTGCCTATTCATATATTTTGACCATTTATCAATTGGGGAATTACTGGTATTCTTACAAATTTGATTCAGTTCTCTATATATTTTAGAAATGAGGCCTATATCAGAGACATTGGTTGTAAAAATTCTTTCCCAATCTTCTCCTGCCCTCTTAATCTTGGCTGCATAAAATGTCTTCTATTGACACTGAATATATCTTATATTTTAATTTTGGGAACAACTTATCTCTCCCATTACAAATGTGATTGCTATCTGGGTAAAAAATGTATTTTTGTCTTTCTTGATATGGACAACACTTAGCATGCTACCCAGCACATAATAAGTGCATAATAAATGCTCATGATTATCAAAATGCATTTATGAAGGATTTACCATATGACAGGCACTGTGTTCATCTTTGAGGATGCAAAGAAATTTTTTAAAAATTGTCCTCTCCCACAAGAAACTCACTTTCTGTTAGAGGAGACAAGATACAATAAATGTTTCAAGGCAACCAGAAGAGGCAATGGGTAAGGGTAAAGTTGGAGGTAGAAATACCTAATTCATATCCTGCCTTAGACTCTTAGCCATAGGACCTTCATAAGTCACTTAATCTCCATAAACCTGTTTCCTCATCTGTAAAATGGTTATAATAGTTATACCTAGGTCAGAGGGTTGTTATGGGAATCAAATATGTGTGTATTTATGTGTATATACATACATACACATTTATATATAAAGAAGTATTTGTGTATATACATAGCACTTTGTACAGCTTAAAGCAATATATACATATATATATATATTCTTCTAAAATAAGTCTACATAATATATAAACAATGCATATGTGAGGAAATCTCAGAGGGAAGGCACAGGGGGTGTAGAGAGGTATGAAGAAGGGCGAGGACCTAGAAGGGTCTCCTACTGAAGGTGGGAGTTGAGCTGCATCTGGAAGGAAGCCATAAAAACTATGAATCAGAGGGGAGAAGGGAAAACATTTCGGGCATGAAGAACAGCCAATAAAAAGCATGGAGATGGGGAATAGGGTCTTGTATGTGCAGAAAAGTGAAAGGTCCATGTCACTGGATTTAATCACTCTGTTATTAAGTGACAGAGCTAAATTTCTCTACAAAGTCTTCTGACCACCAATTCAGTGTTTTAGAGGCCTTGTCTGATTGTTACATTGGCAAGCCTACTTTCTAATTACCTTGTGTCTTGATGAAAAGATTGATGGAGGGCATGTCATTGCCAGGGCTGGGGTTCTCTTCCTCCTGCTTCTTTTACTCATTGGCCTCCCTTCACCCTTGCTCACCTCCATCAGTGCTAATAGCATGGCTGTTGATTATTTACCACCCCAACTGTAAGGGTGGGGAGAATCTCAAGACAAAACAGTGTTAGAGAATTGAGAAGTAACAAGTTGGAATATATTCAGCTGTGGTGGGTCTGCAGAAAGGAAAAGGAAAGCAGTCTTATTCTCTCAAAATAGAGGGAAATCCCCTTGTAAATATTGTGGGATAAGGGGAAATATAAATCTGTCATGAAAAAATCAAGGACTTCTGGGTTCTCTATACAGCCACCCCACATGTATAATAGCATATGAACACACGCAGAAAAACACAAACACATGCACGTGTAATCCAGTGAATTTTTTAAAATGCTAAATCAGGAAATACCAGCCTCTCCTTTTCTGGATGTTTGTAGACAGAGAAAACAGAAAGCAATATTACTGAGTGATTTATTCTAGTTAGCAGCATCTTATCCAAAGACACAAACATGAGTCCTATGGGATAAAGGACCTTCCATTCAAATGTCAAGGCTGTCATTCTTGACAAGATGTTCCAACCAAATGGTCCCTCTGTCATCTACACTTTCTACTTTTAGGTACTGATATTATCATGATTTTATAATTTAGCTGTTTTGCAAAAGTAGAACTCACACACAAGATATAGAAATGAGCCCCCAGGAAGACAGAGTAAAACTAGAAATTAGTAACATTCAGATCAATGCTTGCTTCTAATAGCTCATGTGGCAGTACTGAAAAAGTCATTCTCAGCAGTTCCCTGGATCAATGTGAATTGAGACTGTATTATACATGAGTAATATGTCCCTCATCTCAAAGAATGTCATCAATCCCTTCCATTACTCTCCAAGTAATTGGTTCCAATTAAAGGGTTTCTCCTCTGAAGATAAAAAATGATTTTAAGTGACATTGCCCTGAAGATTTTTTTCCTCTTGAAGACCACGGTTGGGGCCCTGAAGAACTCCTTCTTGTGGGCCTTTACCCAGCACTTCTTACACTGTGGATCATGAACCCACATGGGGTTTAAGTTTAAGAAAAGCTTAAGAAGCCCTGCTTTATACCATCACCTTCTTTATTGGTCATACATTCAGACCCATAGACTTTCTTCTCACCTATCTGGCCTTTGTCAATGACTTGGTGCTTCCTTCACAGAGTGTCTCAAGGACTGTCTCTCTACACCTCCTGCATCCTCAGTACATTCTGGGCCATCACCATCAGTCCGATGAAATCATGTAGGCCAAAGCTCAAAGTCTGCATTCCAAAGTTTGTTGTTCCTTTATGTCTCCTCTGCTGGACCTTCCATCTATTGACAAATTGTGCTTTTCCTGTGTATATGAAAGGTCCAAGAGTTAGAAAAAAGTATCACTGAGGAAAAGGATTTTGTGTATTGTACAGTGCACTTCATTTCATGCCTCATACATACGCATAGGTTTTCTTCTTGATATTGTATGTGTGGTAATCATGGTCTAGAGTAGCAGATTTATGTGGTTTTTCTTCAACAGATTTCAGTAGAGAGTCCAGTGTATTCATAAAAGCAATCTCACACCCAGAGGTGCCTTTCAGTCAAGAGCCACCTTCTGGTTGGTATATTTGTCTTCTCTTATTCACTCAATTTGATCTTGTCATTGAATATGCACTAGAGAAAAATTACCTTCCTGGCTAATCCATGCCTCTGGCTTTCTGAATCCCTGCTTTCCTGCTTGTAGCCCCTTTGTTCTGATTATTGGTGACTCCCAAGTCTCTAAATACTACTTGGCTCTTTGGGCTTTGATCAAACCCCAACCCCATCCTGAGTTTGAAGTTTATCAGTGTCGACCATTAATAAACATTTATTAAGCACCTACTATGTTCCAAGCATTGTGCTAATCATTGTGGATAAAAAGAAAGTCAAGAGAAAGTTTCTGTTGTCAAGGAACTCAATCTAATGAATCCTCTTCAGCTTTTTCTTTCTAGGATCTAACTTCAGAAGATCTTCTCAGACAGAGGGTGTCTCTAGAACAGACAATCTCAAATGGAAAAGTATCACACTTGTGAAACAAACCTGCCTTTGCAAAAGTAAGTAATTTCCATCTGCTGCTTGGAGCCAGTGATCATAGACTCATGGGTTGGAATGAGCTTGGGGACCCCTATAGTTAATTTCAACTATGAGCTTCTCTGAATTCTCGATACAATTCTGTCCCTCAAACCAGGAGCAGATTAGGGATGCTTCATTTCTCCATAGTCATGCAGGCTAATGTACTTTCCCTAATTTCTTCCACAGGTCATAAATATCTGCTTGTTGATAATGGTACAGACTGAGGTACACTCTTAATTGCCTTGTGCTCTAATGACATGTCAAGAAACTGAAGCCCACAGGTTGTAGTGATTTTGCTCTGGATGAATCACTGCTTCCTCTCTCACCAAGATGACTCTCTTCTTCTGCCTATATCTCTCTTTATCCACTTCTGTCTTCCTTCTTTCCTCTCCAGCACATAAACACATACAGTCCTCTACAGAGAGAGTAAAATTCTCAAGAACCTTGTGGTAGAATGGAAACACCTCTCTAGTAATAGTCCAGGGTGATTTTCCTTAACAGAAAATTATTCTTATTTACTCCTTGTTGAAACAGTAGGAATGAATGAGTCTAAATGTATCCACTGTATGCAAGTACAGCCCTTGCTGTGCAGGGGCTTCTCAAAAGTCTTCTCCAGCTCCAGTTCAAAAGTGTTGACTTTATGGCACTCAGCTTTCCTTATAGTCCAACTATGACAACCACACATGGCTTCCGGAAAAAGCCATAGCTTTGAGTATATGGACCTTTGTCAGCAAGGTGATGTCTCTGCTTTTTAATATGCTTTCTAGCTTTCCCTTCTCAATGGCTAAGGGATAGGCTCGAGGACAGACAGAATTTGTATCAAAACAAAGAAATTATAAAAAAAAAGAAAATTAGCCGGAGATCTTGGATGGAGGAGATACTGACTGAGAGAAGATGTGACACTGGGATGTAACAGAGGTCTTAAGCTACCATATACTCCCAGAATAATAGTTCATATATTTGCATAGTTCATTCACTTTATAAAGAATTGTCTTCAGAACAATCTCAACAGGGAGTTAAAGTGGGGAAGTGAATAGAGCCCTAGGCCTGGAATCAGGAATACTTGAGTTCTAATTTGGCCTCAGACAACCCTGGGAAAATCATTTAACCTCTGTTTGCCTCAGCTTCCTCATATATACAAAATGGGGGTAATAATAATACCTACTTCCCAGGGTTGTGAGAATAAAATAAGATAATAATTGTAAAGTACTTAGCACAGTGCTGTATTAGCAATTTTGATTTGAGGATCTTTTTCCACCCATTAATAGGCCATGTGACCTGCTTACATCACAGGAAGCCTAAGTTACATGGTGGAAGGAGCTTCCTGACAGGAAAAGGAAGTTATGACACAGAAAATGCTGAGAGAGAGAGAGAGAGAGAGAGAGAGAGAGAGAGAGAGACAGAGAGAGAGAGATGTTATGGCTGCTGGTGGTTGCTAATGGCTGCCCTTGTGATTGTTAGAACTGAGCAGGCTGACTTAGCTGTACTGTGACTTTGTTTTGGGGAAGATACCAGCAGGGGGTCAGAGAGGTTTGGGGATGGTGAGGCTCCATGATGTGATATTGTGTCTTAAAGTTCCTTGCTGTTATGATAAAGTGGGCTGACTGGCTGTGGGAACTGAAGATTTGGTTATGGGATATGATTTTCTGGTGTCTGAATAAATGTTTTACTTCTTTTACCTCCTTTATGGAGAGTCTCTCATCCTTTGCACTACAAAATTACATAGGCATATTCATGATTATCATTGATGTTGTGTTTATTGCCTTACTGTTTCAAGCGCCTGGAACATAGTAAGTGCTATATAAATGTTAGCCATTATTACCATCCCTATTTTGTACATATTGTAAACCAGGTTCAGAGAAGCCACCTGAGTTGTCCATAGTGAATAATGTTCAGTACTTGCTTTAAATCAATGATTTTGACTCCAAGACTCTTGTTCATTCCAACACACCATTCTCTCTTTACTGGAAATGTGTTAATTTCCATTGGATGGAGGACTCATATTGAAGAGTTTGGAATTTTCCTGAACAAAAGCCACTTGGCTACTCTGGTCCCTATTCCAGTTGGTGAGATGTAAAGAAATAAGGTAACAATGTGGAGTCTTCTTTCTTTGTAAGAGAACATGAAGGTATTACACATCAGAGATCCTTAGAAATTCCAAGAGTGTGGCTAGAGTTACATCCAGAGTTTAGATTAGCAAGAAGCAGCCTGAAATCAGAGAAAGGGAACTTTGTAGACCTAGGATTCTTTCTGGAGTGCCTAGAGATTAAACCAAATCAAAGGAACAGGTTCAGATGCCTCTTCTCCCTAGTATTCAATATTCTTTGATTCTTCTGTTTGTTATCCCTTATGTCTCAAAGAACTCAGGAAAGTTCCCAGCTGATACTGGTTACTTGTGTGACTGGTCTCATTATTTTTCAGTGTTTGTTCATGAGAAATTCTCATTAATCAATAGTAATAGTGGGCAATAATTTGCCCATGGGACAAATTTTTGCTTCATCTGAGAAAGCCTTGACTCCTCTGGCAGACTATCATGTCTCTTGTAAGTGAAATAATAATCACCTCTCTGGGGAAGATGAGCTCAAATAATATTGTATTTATGGCTAGTGCCCCAGCCATGCTGTGCTTTCACCGTATGTGTTCTAGCAGACAGACATATGTGCTCTAAATGCTACCACTCTATACTGGAACAGAGACAGACCTGGTGAGTAGATCTGGTAAGTAGGAGTTTGGGGAGAGAGAAAAAAATGTTTCTTTCAGGATGCAGAGTCTGATCCAGCCCTTCTTTGCTGGGGACAGGAAAAGAACCTGGATAAAATATGAAATAGAATATGGGATTTCTGCTCAGCACACTGGGATGGGGGGATGGGAAGGGAATGAGGGACACCTTCCAAGTGAAATCACTTTTTTTCCTTCTCCAAATCCTGCTCTTCCCACTCTAAGACCAGATGGTGTCTGGTCTCTCCCTGCTCTAGGTTTCTTTATAGTTTCTACCTATCTAACATCTGCATTCTAACTTCCTCTTTGGTTTTCTTCTCTCACATTCCTGATCTAATTCCTTTGATAATCTCTTCCCTTATCTCTTTTCCCCCTGCATGAAGGTGCTTCTCTTCTCTCTCTGTCTGAGCCCCATGTAGCATCTTTGTCTTCTGTATCCTCTAGATTTCACCATGACCTTATCTGTCCTCTCACATTCTCTCTCTCCTATCCATGATGATTCAGACCTCATTTTAGCTGAGCCAACCCCAATCAGAGTGTGATTGAAGGAGAGGGAGCATTCAGCAGTGCTCCTTGATCATATCCACACAGAAGCCTTAGAAATTACATATTATCACATCCTCTCTCTCCCTCTGACTATTACTATTGGTCACATATGAAGTGCTTCTTATTTCTGAGACTGAGTACCAGACATTGAACGAGGGTCCCTGTATTTAAGCCTGAATCCAGGAATATGCTGGAGCCAGCTTGAGTCGACATAAAAGACGCATTTGTTAAATTTTCATTGTGAGCATTTATACCATAGAAATTGGTAAATGCTTCATACATTGATTTATGGTTTTGTTAATTACCTAGACATAAGAAAGTGATAGAAAACAATTTAATAATGCTGATTAAATTTAGAGCTGTGACATGTGTATATATTTTCTTAGAGCTGGTTGTTAAACATTTACCAGAATACTCCTGTCTACTTGTTTTTTTTTAATTTTATTTATTTTTAATTTAGGGAACAAAACAAGCATTCCATAACATAGTACAGTAAAAAAAAATAATTGCACATGAAACTGCAAATCCATTATGTACAACTTGATATTTCTTTTTCATAAACAAATTATCAGTACACAAAGATGTCTTTCACAACTATTACTAGAGAAATAGTTCTTGATCAAACATGAGCTAAAAGTAACAGTTTTGATTATATAAAATTGAAAAGTGTTTTTTTGTTTGTTTGTTTGTGTTCTGGGCAGGGAAATTGGGGTTAAGTGACTTGCCCAAGGTCACACAGCTAGTACATGTGGCAAATGTCTGAGGCCATATTTGAACTCAGGTCCTCCTGACTACATGGCCAGTGCTCTACTCACTGCACCACCTAGCTGCCCCAAAAAGTATTTATAAACAAAAACAACGCAGTTAGAATTAGAATGGAAAAAGGTAACAGAGGGAAAAATTATCAAATTTCTCTGATAAAGCTACTATCCAGGACAGCTAGCAAACTCACATAAATACTTAAGAATAAGAGCCAATCACAAATAGATAAATTGTCAAACTATAAACAATCTTCTAAATAAAATCAAGCATTTAACAACAAGAATTTTAAAATTTTCCACATCACTAATAAGAAGAAGAAAAATAAAAATCAAACAACTCTGATGGTTCAGCTGATTCCCACCAGATTGGAAAAGATGACAAAAAAATTAAATGACAGCTGTAGGATTATTTATGGAAAGACAGACACATTTGATATACTATTGGTGAGACCGTGAATTGGTACAGCCATTTTCTGGAAAGTAATTTGAGGCTATTCCAAAACAGTCACCAAACTGTCCATATTTTCACCTAGGGAAATCAATACTAGGTTTATACCCCCTAAGAGATCAAAGGGCTCATATGAACAAAAATATTTTCAACTGTACTTTTTATAGCAAAGATCTGAAAACAATGAAGGTATTCATACCTATCAACTGAAGAAGAATCAAGTAAATTACCATGTATGAATGTAATAAAATAATATTATACCAAAATAAACTATGTAATAGATGAAATCAGAGAAACCTAAGAGGACTTATATAAATTGATGCAGAGTGAAGAACCAGGAGAACAATTTATACAATTTATTACTATATATATATATATATATATATATATATATATATATATGGCATTGTGAAGGAAAACAACACTGAAAGACTTAAGATCTCTTATCAATGCAATTACCAATAATGTTTTACAAAAGACTGATGATGGATCATGCTTCTGACCTTTTGCTAGAGAGATGATTACTGGCAGAATAAGGCACATTTTCAGACATGACCAATGAGTGGAATTATTTATTTTGTATGATTATACTTGTTTGTTACACAGTGGTGGGAAGAATTGGAGAACTGGGAGAAGTGATTGTGATATATCATTTACTACAGGCCTTTCCTGGTCTCCCAGTTGTTGTAGCCCACCTCCTCTAAAATTACTTTCCATCTACTCTACATGTGTCTTGTACGGACCTATTTATATACATGTTCACTGCCCCATGTGAATTTAAGCTCTTTGATGGCCAGGACTCTTTTTTCTTTAATTTCCAATCCCAGAACTTAGCATAGTGCCTGTAACATAATAAGCATTTAATCAATGAAAGGTATTTTGTTGATTAACACTTTTTAAATGGTAGAAATTTTTTTTGTTTTTTGGATTTTTTTGGTAGAAAATTTTAAAAAGATCATCAAGGAATCATTAAATGAATAACATAGAAGAGAAAATAAGGAAGTACAGAAGATTACATAATCAGGGTACTGTAACTACTATGTCAAGTACAAAACATACAAAATAAAACTAAATTGTATGTCATGGAGATTCACAATTTCAAGGAGTTTTGCAGTTTAAAAAAAGTAAAAAAAAAATTACCATTTCTCCATTCATCTTTGCATAGGAAAACATTTATTGTTGTTGATGTTTGCCATATTGATAATAATAAAAGGAAATTTAAGATCTATCTGACACTGGCTCAGCAATCACGTCTCCAGTTCTTTGTCATATTCTGGGGTGTGGTTCTTCAGAGACTAGGGGAATTAGGTGCTATCTTGCTATCTGGCTGCTTATATTGGGCATATCAACTCTCTACTAGGCATTTTTGTTTTGGATTTACTGTTCAAAGCTCCTTTTCATTGCCAGGGAAACAAAATAAGATTGTAGAGAAGTTCTGACTTTCATCCATTAACTTTTGTCAGTTTCCCATCCCCATCCACTCCAAGAATCATTTCTGTCCCTTTCATTTCACCATTTCCTCCCCATATAGTAAAACTACATTGTGTTGTTTTGCTTTATGCTCAAAATTCAGTTCCCTAATATTTTGGAGATCCTAACCCATGTCTTAGAGAACCATGACATGTTGTTTGTTTTTTTTAATTAATTCTGTTTCCTGTCATTGCTTTCATATTTTGTATTTGTACAAAATATTTGTTTTGGTTGATATGTTCCCTTTGTAAACAACTCTTCTTTTCTCCTAGTTGGAATTCTTTGTCTTTGTGTCTGCGGAGTTTTACTGGAGAGATTTTCATCTTTACTAGACTGGCTTTCTCTTTAGAATGAAATCAGACCAACTATTTCATTGAACCCTTGGAAATCTTTCCTCTTAGAATCAGATCTCATTCTACCAAGATTCAATGATGTTGATGAACGCACATTTGCCTTCTTTTAGGACCTATTTGCTACTTACACTATTCTTATTTCCTTAAAGACACCTGATATTTATTTTCAGTTCCCTTCTTTGATTTTGTCTGTTACAAGTTTCTAGGTCTTCCTATTGAAATTCTCTTATCATTGTGCTTATTTTAATTGTATTTAGCTTGGTGAATATAAGTAGGCTGGTTTTCCTCTTTTTTTTCCCTTAAATCTATTTTGATTAAATTTTTAAGAAACTAGAATTTGTGTTCTTGTTTGCTTGTTTTAAATTTCTATTAATACTTTATCTTTTGACATAGCATTCACTTCCAAATATACCTTTCCCTCACCCTAACCAGTCATAAGTGTGCCACAATTTGTATATTCATTTCCCAGTCAATGGGCATACATTAAGTTTCCCATCTTTAATAATGCAAAAAGAAAAAATGCTAGAAAAAAAAATTTGGACTATATGGGGCCTATATTTCCATCTTTTGCTTCTTTGGATATATGTTTAGCACAGGGATCTCTGGATCCAAAAGATACAGATATTTAATTCACTTTCTTAGAATAATTATAAATGACTTTCAGTTGTACCAACTAAGAATTGTACCAGCTTTTTTCGGTTCCTGGCTTCCAAGATGACCAAGAAGAGGAGGAACAACGGCGCACAAAGAAGGGCCGTGGCCACATGCAGCCCATCCGTTGCTACGTACAGAAGGACAAGGCCATCAAGAAATTTGTAATCCGCAACATCGTGGAAGCTATCTCCGAGGCCAGTGTCTTCGACTCCTATGTGCTGCCCAAACTGTATGTGAAATTACATTACTGTGTGAGCTGCGCGATCCACAGCAAGGTAGTGAGGAATTGCTCCCGTGAGGCTCGGAAGGATAGGTCGCCCCCGCCCGGATTCAGACCTGCAGGTGCTGCCCCCAGACCCCCTCCAAAGCCCACTTAAAGAGCTATCTGTCCCATCAACATTCCTGAACTGATCAGAGGAAAATAAAATGGTTGGTCTATCTTAAAAAAAAAAAAAAGAATTGCACCAGCTATACATTAGTGTGTAAATCTTCCAATAGCCTCTTCAATGCTGATTATTCCAATCTTTAGGTATATTTGCCCACTTTCTAGGTCTAAGTTAAAACCTTATATTTGCAGTGTGAGTTGCTGGTTTGAACCAATTTTTAGCCAAACAAAGATACAGTTGTACTAGTTCTTCTTGTCCAACCAAGTCCTTCCTCAAGTACTTTACATTTATATTTTATCAAACATTGAATTACTGAGTTTGTTTCTTATTCTCACTTATCTATAACATCATTGATTTATTTTTAATTTCTTTAAAATGTGACAAATGTAAAGTCAGAGAGACACAATTTCTGGGTAAAGAATAATTAATTTATTAATTATGGCTAGCAAATAATTAATAAAATAAGGTCAGTGGCGCTCTTGAAAACTAAAGATGAACCTTGGAAGCTACTAGAAATTTAAATACCCTTAGAAGAGTGGGTGTTCTTGACAGGTGGAAATCAACTGTGATTGATTAACAATGAAAGAGAGAATAAATATTATAATTAAAGGCAATCTTAATCTGAGTGGCTGGGGGGAATGTTAACTTTAATTATGTCACTCTTGGCCAAAGAGACTGATCTCTCCTAGACCACCCTGCATCTGGACAAAAGGATCTTACCTGAGTAGAACAATGGTGGAGTTCTGGAAAGAATTCCACCTAGACGGAATGGTCTTTACCCATTAATCAGAATTAAACTTTCTTAGTTGGGTGGGGCCTTGCCCAAGATTGAACCCAATCTCATCATCAGCCCTGTCCTTTAGAGGCTGCTTTGACCTGGCAACTAAATGAGGAAATTGAAAGGGAAAAGTACCTGGATCCCCCCCCCCATATTAATAATTGGGTATAAATAATTATTTCTATCAAAAATTAGTACTAAATCATTGTGATTGTTCTTATTTTATCGAATAACTCAGTCAAGAAGCAGTGACTTTCATAGGCATATTCTTTTGTTTAATTTTTTGTTTAGAGTTATAAACTTGGAAAATATGAACACCCCCATGCAAAGAACAACAAAAAAAGATTGCATATGAAACAATGATATCTCACTACATATGGCTTACTTTTAAAAATATGTTACAAATTTAATATGTTGTTTCCAGCATTGCCAAATTCATCTCTGTCCCCTTTTATATGTACATAGCTAGTTAGTGTATTGTGATGGTGTTAAATTCAAATAGTAATGAGTGCCACTAATCCATATATAAAGATCCTTGCAGGTATACAGTCAACGGCTCCAGCATTGGTTGGTGATGGGCTATTGAAAACACTATGGGAGTTTTCAGCCCACCTCTCCAAGATCATTTCCTTGGTGGGGTGTAATGTTACCTTATTAGAAACAGATGAATTGTCCTGTTGGTAAACTGTGTTGGGTTCTTGTTGTTTTTGTTGGGCAACTTCTTAATTTGCCCATAATTTTCATCAAATCAGTCTTGATGTTTGCAAGTGTTCTGGACTAGATGAGTAAATGTGATTCTGTACAACAAATCTCTGAAAGCTGCACACTTCTTTACTGCTCCACTATTGCCAACCATGTTTTGACTCAGCTTTCCCTTTAAGTTAGTAATGAACTGTTTACATTCAGAGAAGTACTCTATTCTGTTGATATTAGGTTTTCTGGTAGTCATCTTGCCTTGGAGCCACCATGTTTGTTGAATAAAAAAGTTTAGCTTGGAGAAGATAAATCTATAATCAGTCCAGCACTCTGTACCACACATCATCTTCATCATCCTCATATCCTGTCTATCTCTTCTCTTTACAATGACATAGTCTATTAAATGCCAATGTTTTCTGCAAGGGTACATCCATTAAGTTTTATTGCATTTAGGTAAATGGAAGGCAGTGTTGATGATTAGAAGGTGATTAGAAGACACACAAGTCTTCACTATTAATTGACCCTTACTATTACTGTTTCTGACTCCATTATTCCTAAGGATTCCCTGGCATGTGCCTATTCATACATTAAAGTCACCCAGATGTCACATTGATGATGAGAGTTCCAGGTCTTCACAAAATTTTTCTTCAACCTAATCAGGATTCGTCATGGTGTAAGCATATGAACTGATGGTGGTGGCATAGTACTTTGGGCAAGCGGCAATCACATTGTCATGACTCCTTTTGGGTTGTATATGAGTTTGTTGACTAGGTTACTTTTGATTGTGAAACCTATTCCAGCTTCACCCCCATCACTGTGGCCACTCCAGAAAAAAATGTGCATCTAGCTGTGACATCTGGAAGCTGGCCTTCATTTGCCAACTTTGTAAAACAAAGGGCTGCTATTTGGATGCAATATCTGCTGAGTTCTCTCACAACAAGAGCTGTTCGTCTTTCAGGTCTACTGGACCATAGGTTGTCCATGGGCACACATTCCATGTACTAATGGTGAATGGAATCATCTTCATAAAAGTTTTTTGTACTTTTTGTGTATGCTTCAACCACATAGTCGGATCCCTGACTGCTGTGGTAAGTAGACCAGATTTGGTTGAAGCAGACAATTTTTAAGGCACTTTTTCTAGCTCCTTCCCCATGTCATGAGGTAAAGAGTGTGGTCATTAAGAAAGGCTGTTCAAACACCCAGGAGGCTGCCACATCTCACTACTATTTCTGTCAAGTGAGAAGACAACCCTATCACCTCGACTGTCTCTGTGCAGAGTGATGACCCCTGTTGCTTCATCATTTGCCTTTTGCCACAGGATTTTGAGGTAGGTAAAAATGTTCAGGGTGAAGTCTTTTGACTCATACATAAATTGGAGTTAAGTGAGACAGAGTTGTGCAAACTCATCACCTTCATTCTCTCATCCAAAGTCATTGAAGTCCAGTGACAAAACAAAAATCAGGATTACCGATGATGGCTCAGGATGTAGTGGATGACCCTGTTAATTTTGTTATATAACCAGGCTCTAAGTGTCACATTTCTTTCAGGAGATGAGATGTATGTTTCATCATTGTTTCTCTGGTTTGGCTACATCCTTAAAATTTTGTTATGTTGTCTTACTGTCATGTTTAATGAAATTTTCTGTTATTCCCATAATTTATTCTTTGATCTGCCAGTTATTTGGTATTGTTTTTTAGTCTCCAATTAATATGTAATCATTTAATCAGGAGCCCTTTATTGAATATATTTTTGTTGCATTGTGATAAATAAAATGTGCATATAATATTTCTGTTTTTCTTGTGGGATTTTAAAGCCATATACAGCATTTTGTAAGGATATGCACAGTGGAGAAATATGTATAATCCTTTCTACTCACATTCTGTAATAATTAGAGATCTAGTATATATAAGTTCTAAAATTCTAGTCAGGACCTTATTTTTAAAATTTCCTCAGTCATTCTTCCAAATTATGGGCAGCAAATATTTTTGTATATATCAGTCCTTTACTTCTTTCTTTGATCTTTTATGGATATAAATTTAGTAATAATATCACTGGGTCAAAGGGTATAGATTACTATCGGGGGAAGAGTTCCAAATTGCTGTCCAGAGTGTTAGATTAATACTCTGGAATTAGTGTTTCTTAAAGGACTTTTGCACCAACTTAGTAAAGCTTTATGAACAAGGGTAGAAATGCATGCGAGCCACTTAGGGTTTGCTTTGTAAATGTTCCTTAAACAATGTGAGAATGTTATTTTGTTATCTGATTAATATCATGCTTGTCTAAAGTTTTGTTACAATTAATAATGCTAAAAGGAAGAATGGTTTGTGGTTTATTATGTAAATGCCATCAAATAAACATAGCATGACTAAAAGGTTAAGATTCCATATGCATTGTGTTAAAAATTGACTATTTAATGTATTTATGTATGTACTGAGGCCTGTTATTAATTCCTTAAGTGACATCTCGTCCTCCTGATGAGGAAATTAATAACGGTTGTATGTAAAGTGTAAGACACTGGCTTCTGATGTGAATTTCTTAAATATAACAATTGGCCATGGTTCAAATTTTGAGTTTGTAAAAATGATCAGCATTATAAGGATTAGAAATGGTAATTTAAAATTGTGCTAAGATCACTCATAGGAGAATGGGCAGAAAGCTGGTTCCTACAAGAAGAGAAGAAGAAGATGCTGAGATGCTGTACTGGAGATGACTGGAATAGATACCAAGGACCAGAGGATTTAATTGACAACGTTCCTTGCCAGACAGCTGTATAAGAAAGGACTTTTTGAATCTTAAAGAGACACAATTACATTTTTATTTCTTTTTGAAGTCTCTGTATCTATATTCATAAAGGGGATTGCCCCCTTCGATTTGTCAATGCATCAATCAGTCCTTCCTATATTTACTTAAAAGAGGATAGTTAAGAGGAAGAATTCTGATGTATCTATAATGGTGAGGTGTCTACAAAATAAAAAGGGAGGATTGATTGGGATGCTGAAATAGTGAAACACCCCTCTTCCTGGTATTGATTCAGAGGAGGTAGCAAAAAAAATTATCAATATTTTCAAAAAAATTTAACCCATTTAATAATGTATTTTTGACTATTTTCCATATGCTACCTCATATTCTTTGTTTGGTCATAATAATTTTTTGTCTACCTTGTGTCCTTAGGATAATGAATGCTATGTTTAAGCCACTTAAAATTACAGAATAAAAAGGGAGGAGATGTGGAGATCCGGCTATATCCTGTTTAGGCCTCATTAGACCTCTGCAAAGCAGTCTCTTAGATCTCTGCATGGCAGGGTCAATTGAGAATGGGTCCATGCACGGCAAAGGCCATATTTAGGATAAGAAGATGTAGCAAAGAAAACCCGCCTTCATAGCTGATTAACCACATGGGAAAGAACTGATATGTTTCAGCATGATTACCCATATGGGAAAGAACAGAAATGTTTCAGTATGGTTATCTATATGGGAAAGAACAGAAATGTTTCTATTCGGTTAGTCTGTAGCAGACTGGCGTCTCATTCCCAGGAACAAGGAGATAAAAATATTAACCAATGCTACATTGTATTCTTCTGAGAAGTTAGGATGACTCAGCAATTAACGTGTATAAAGTACTGTTAGTAACTCCATTAAAATTAGTCTATAGCCCAACTATATGCCCCGCCTAGGCCCACATTTGTGTCTTTTTGTGTCAATTACTTCATCATATATTCACGCCACTGCTGGCACATTTATTATAATTTTGTTGCTGTTGTGGAGTCGTTTTTCAGTCATGTCTGACTCTTTGTGAGCTTGAGTCTTTCTTAGCAAAGGTACTAGGGTGATTTGCTATTTCCTTCTCCAGATCATTTTACAGGTGAGGAAACTAAGGCAAACAGGGTTAAGTGACTTGCCGAGGGTCACACAGCTGGTAAGCATCTGCAGCCAGATTTGAATTCAGGAAGATAAGTCTTCCTGCCTCCAGGCCCAGTGCTCTATCCACTAAGCCACCTGGCTGCTCCACTTATTATCATAGAATCTTCTAATTGGAAGAGAACTCAGAAGCCATCTGATCCAACACATACTTGAACAAGAATCCTCTTGAAAACATTTGGGGTGGTGGGCAGGAAAGGCACCCTCTGGTAAGCATATCTCATATGCTTCTATCCAAAATTCCCACTTAAAATGGGGAGTCTCTGAACTCTTGCTGGAGATATTTATTTGTTCTGGGAACATAATCCTAGGCAGGAAAACAATAAGGCAGGAAATCACTGAAAGCATTTTCTGGGAAACAAAATGGAAATCAAGAAATAAAATTGAACCATTCCCAGTAAGCCATTCCTTAAATGAATTCATGCCAGAGTTTTGGTAAGCCAGATTGCATCAGCCAATCACATTCATGTGTAGCCTGCTACACACCTCACATCTCAGCCTGTACTTGATTCATTATCAAACTCATTTTTCCTCAGCCTGAATGCTAAAATAATGCAGTGTATATTTTCATTCTTAATAAAATTTCAGCCTCCTCATTTATTAATCAAATGGCTTTGGAACCCTACCCCAGTTTCCCAAATAACATTTAATTGATGTTTATTTAATAAACTAGCAGAAGCTCTTTTCTCATGAGTAGTTAGTTGTTCATGTCTCACTATAATCAACACCAGAAATCTAATAGATTTAAATAAATATCAATGCTACAGCTATACAACTTATGAACAGTGTAAGTAATGATAACACAAATAATCTTTATGATAGCTCATGTATGAAAAAGATCACAGCTAGAGTCACTCCTAACCACTTTTGTCTAAATCCCAGTCCCAGTATTCAGCTCTCAAACTTGAAGCCAGGTTTGATGATTTTCAAAAATCATCTTATTCATTCACCATATAAAAGTTACACTCAATCCTCTCAAAGTTTTCTTCTTCATCCTCATTCTCTCTTTTGTCTCAGTTTCTCTCCTACTATCATTGTTAACAGTCTCTTCTGAATGACACCTAATCTCATAATCTTTATAGGGACAAGGGTTAAAACTCTATTAAATAACTATTATAAGCAGTTAAATCTGTTAACCTTATCACAGACTTATAATAGACTAAATTTAAAATTCACATGCTTAGCACCAACTTTTGGACTGATGAGAGATAATCTGTAAGACTCTAAAATTGTTTTTCTTTTTCTTGATATCTTTTGTTTTTACATCACCCACTTTTCCAAATGTGTCTCCTGTCATAACCCATCCCAGAGAGCTAACCTTTATAAGATTTTTTTTAACAAGAGGAAAAAATATGAGTTGAGCAAAACTAATTAAGATATTGAGAACATCTAATATGTGCAGTATTTCACATCTTCAGTCTCCCACTTCTGCAAAAGTGCAAGGGAGGGGAGGAGATGTTGGCAATGTGACTAGATGCCTTCTCATTTTTTATGTCAAAGCTTGGTAAAATTATCAAATTTAATTTTGCATAATTTAGTTTTGATTATTTTGTTCTTGCTAAAGTCTATTGAAGATATAGTAATTATATGTGTATGCTCTCTAGTAGAAAATAATAAATCTGTGTTACAAGCAGGTTTGATGATACAGACTTAAAAACTCTGATACTTGGGAGACTGAAACTGGCAGATCTCTTGAGCTCTGATTTCTGAGTTGTAATGGGCTAAACTTATTGAGTATCCAAATTAAGTTTGACATTAATATGGTGAGCCTGTGAGAGTTAGAGAGGAGTGGGGTTCCAGGATGCCCTAAGGAAGGACAAAATGACCCAGTTCAGAAAAATGAGGAAGTCAATGATCCCTTGGCAGTCAAAGTGGGACTGACTGGATCATTAGTAGCCTCAGTATTTATGGCTTATGTGAGATAGAGTTGCTCAGCCTTTAAGGAGAAAAAAAATGAAAAGGAGAGAAATTGGTGTACCAAATATAATCCTACTCCTTTCTCCCCTAGGGTAATGGTAATCAATTCTTTTTCAAACATGATGAGTAGTTACATCTGATGAGGTCAGGGAACCATACGTTTTTTAGGGGTGCTTGAGACCCCAAAATACCAACACACTGGGTCCTGTTTGAATGAATTTGACTCAAGCCTTCTCACAACCAAAGAAAAACAAAGTTTATTAAAGGTTCACCATATTGGGTTGAGTCTTAAGACATCTCACCATTTGTGACACTCATTTTCACAAGCAGGCCAGATTCGATCTACTGAGTTAGATTGAATCTGAGCACCCTCGTGGAGGCAAGATGAAATCTATATACAAAAAGATTGTGGGAGGGATGTAGGGTGGTCCTGGGGTGATGGGAGGAGGGGTTTAGGGAAGGTCTTAAGGACCTTAGTTTAAGAGTAACATATTTGGGCATAGGCACTTTGATAGCATTTGGGCATAGGCATTTTGATAGGATCAAGGGTGGGAAGTAGCTGGACAATGGAGCGCTAGGCTGGGTTAAGAGTGACCTAGAAATTTGGGCCTAGTGATAATGAAAGGCTTATGTCCTCAGGCAAACACCTCATCTCGTGGGAAGATTCAAGGAGAATTCAAGGGGGCTCCCACAGTCTGAACCCCATCACATCTAGGCTGAGATAACCAGCAAGCAGTTATTGAAAGGGAACCGAGCCTCTGGAGAGAAGTAAAGAGTATATATGTGGGTTTGGAAATCATCTGCATAGAGATGAGCCATGGCAGACAATGAGATTACCAAAAGAGAGAAAGAATATGGAGATTAGAGAACTCAGGATCACTGGAGCACTAATTCACTGCAACAGAAGTAAAGGTGCTGAAATATGCACAATGATTCTTCAAAGGTCCCTAAAAATCTATTGGTCATATAGGTGGGAGGTCTAAGAAATTAGCCTGTCTGCTACCCTTACAACCAACCTCTGTTCCCAAATAAGGTTTCTCTCTGTCTCTCCCTGTGCGTCTCTGTCTCTCTGTCTCTCTGTGCGTCTCTGTCTCTCTCTCTTTCTATCTCCCTCTATCATCCTCTCCCCTCTCTTTCTCTCTCTCCCTCCCTCCTCTCTCTTGCTCTCTACTTCCTTCTCTTTCTGGTCCTTCTGGTTGCAATTCTTGTGGTTTCCTATTGATGTTCCATGCCAACCACACTATGAAGAAAGAGAAAAGGCAAAAACTCCAAACTACTAGAAAGGTATAGTTTCAAAATACCTGATGATAATAATTACCCCTAATGTTCACTCCAATATACATGAAATTAGCTCTGATTCTGTCTCATCTGTAACCCTTCTCAGCTCCTACTCAGTTTCTTCTGTTCCTGTCATTTAGAACCTCAGACCATGTCTTTCTAAAACAGCTCTGAAACTGTCTGCCACCACAGTCTAGTATTTTTTTTCTCTCTTGAGTTCAGTAATTGAACTTCAGGGGACCTTAGAGATTGTCTAGGTCAACCTTATTTTACAGGTGAGGAAACTGAGGTAGAAAAAAGAAAAGTGATTTCTCCAGATTGTATAATCAGTAAGTGGCAAAATTAGTTCTTAATCTAGATTCTCTGACTAAATTAAGTGCTCTGGAGATCCCACCTTTCTAATTTCACTAAGCCTCCTTTTTTCATTTCCTTGTCTCTTGACCCAAAAAAGTGCCTAGGAAGCCTATTGTTGCCAGAATAGCAACAATGAGACAGATGTTCTTGTCCCTTCCTTCTTTATTCTTCAGTCTGTTCTTCTTCCTCCCTCATCACTATCCATCCCACTGTGGCTATGGTTGAAGCATGAATCTAAACTCAAAACCATGGTAATAAATTTCAGAAAAATCAATCATATCATTTTAGGCTTTGATGGAGCAGCCTGAAATGGGAATGAGGAGGTGGTGGGAAGTAAACTCAAAAAATGGAAGAAATTCTTTGCAGCATAGGCTTGAAAGAAGGGTGACTTGGGAATGGAAAAGTCAATAACTCTTGGGTTCTCTATACATTCTACACACATGTATACATGCATATGAACTTACCCAGAGACACAAACACATATATGCATGGGTCAGTCACGTCAGAGAAATAAGGGAGCAGACAATAGTAGACTTTGCTTGTCTCTCCTCCTCCTGTAGATGGAGACATAATTCTACTGAGTGCCCTGAACAGTATCACCCTACTCAAAGGGATAATACTTGAATCTTGTTGGAAAAAAAGACTTGAAACTGTCCAATATTATAGCTATGACTCCTGATATGAAATCTAATAGTCAACCATGTAGTCATAGAATGTTAAAGGCAAGGCTTAAGATTAACCAGATGGGGAATTTTCCTTTTCAGAAAGGAGCAGCAAAATGAGGAAATAGAGTCAGGGGTATAGGCTATGTCTAAGGTCATCCCCCAAACTTTTCCCAGGCACAGACATTCACTTTTAACTGCTTAAAACTTTTTAACTGCAGCAGATGCCATTTTCTACTATTGGCTTCCTGACAATTAAGATAATTATCCCTATAATCAAAGCTCAAAACAATAGTAAATTACAGTCCCAGGAATTTTACCCAAAATAGCAAGATTTCACTAAACACAACTTAGGGCTTGAATATCTTTCCTGATGTTCCCCTAACAGTTAGTATTTTTATTAATTCTTTACTTATAAATTAAAGCTACCATATTATGGGGTTTCAGACATACAGCAAATACCTAATAATTGACTCATCATTAATATGGCAAAGATACATCTTTAAACCACCTTATAAAGTTTCATAATAGCCAAGATTTTCAAATGAAAATCTGCTATTATAGCGTGGGAAGCAGGGCAATTCCAAAATATTTTTGAAGCATTAGAATATCGAAATCACTTCCTCTTGGCCAAAAATGGAGTTCACCTAACAAGTGCCAATAAGAATATATTTGTCAGGATTTTGAAGTCCATGTCACTAGCAATATGACAGGTTAGACAAGGGGTAGGGACCTGTGGCCTTCAAGCTATGTGTGGCCTCGAAGCCACATGTGGACTTCTAGTCCTTAGGTATAGCCTTTTGACTGAGCCTAAGTTTTACAGAACAAATCCTTTTATTAAGGGGATTTGTTCCATGAAGTTTGAATTCAATCAAAGAACACTTTCTCTTGGTTCCTTTCACTCTCAAAATCTCCTTAAAAGGAAATTATATACATATTTACACCTACATACATACATACATACATATATACACATATAGACATATAGACATACACACACAGAGCTGAATATATATAGGAATGAATTCATGAGCTCGTGCCTCAAGCATACCACCAGTGGTAGTCTGGCAGCATGCTCCACTTCAAGAGAAGGAAGAGAAACTAGGCATGAATTGAGAGAGGCACAACATTTTTGTCTGTTCTGGCCCTGACAGAAAAATGACTGAAACTCATTGAGGCCTGTCCCTTCCACCTTGGGTTATTCAGTCTTGGGCTCCAAGCCAGCATACTCTTTATCCCCTAATATGAGGAAGCTTAAGCAGCTTTGTAGCCCAACCTTGAGATATACTCACCAGCAAAGAGAAAGGGTAAGAAAATAAGTCACTAGAGAATATAAGGGGGGTGTGTGTGTGTGTGTGTGTGTATGTGTGTGTGTGTGTGTGTGTGTGTGTGTGTGTGAAAGTACACAATAATTGTTTGGTGGGGAGAAAACTAAGCTGGCTGAGAATAGATTCACTTCAGAGCAACCAAAAAAAAAAAAAAGGAAAGAACATCATACCCTTAGATTGCAAATATCTGATATGCAGTAGATAGATACAATTCAAACTCAATATTCCTCTTGGAGATAAGAGAGTGAAAGAGTGAGCACCCAGCCAACAGCCTTTCTCTTGGTCCTTCCCAAAGACTGAGTGGGATGGAATTATCTAAATATAAATTCATACTATGCAAGGGCCACTCAGGATCCCTGTAGCTCATCTTCAACCTCAAAAATGAGCCCCATATCTTTTATCAGTACTCTTTTACCTGGTCTGTTTGTGACCTGGGGCTTGGAACAGTGGCTGGCACTGAGTGAGCTCTATTTAAATGCTAACTATTATTATTTTAGCATTAATGCGTCACACATAGGCAAGTTGAATCCATATGAAACATGCCAAGCCTATCTATGTTAGGTACAGATCTGTGTTAGAATCAAACAAAAAATGTGCCACATGGACTATCCTTCTTATTATCTCTCATTTTTCACAGGAGTTAGAGGACCTGGATTCAAATCCTGTGTGACATTGGGCACATTGCTTCACACCATTTTGCCTCAGTTTCCTCATTTGTAATATGAAGGGGTTGGATCAGATAGCTTCTAATTTATCTGCCAACTTCAAATCTATAATCCTATGATTTTATAACTGCCTCATAGCTTTTCCCATGTCCTTCTTTGATATATCAATGGATCCATGGTTTTATTAATATGAGCAATCTATCCCTAGTGCAATCCACAACCCAGCTACACCATTTCATCCTATATGATTCTTGTCCACATATTCCCATAAATCTTTCACAGGGGATAGACCCAACATTTTAGAGTTCTTGCTCTAGGTCTTTTAATATTCCATGGGTTAAAATGCAACATTTAGGCTGTTATCCTTTGCTTAAATTTTAAATGGGAGCTACAAAAGATCCCCCACCCTCTTCCATGAGACATGGGGCAGAAACGTCCTGCTTCCATAAGTTCTGCTTTCTCTTCTTAGCTCACTTCTACATGTGGCATGATTGATGGAGGGGTTGCTCCTTGGCTGTTGCAGCTGCCAATAGACTCTGTTACACACCCCAGTTTCTGGATCTCCGATGGATGTTTCAACCTTATGAAGTTTACAGAGTAAAAATCTGGTCCATTCCATTTCTGATACCCATTCTCCTAAGATCAGCAAGGAAGAAACACAACAAAGATAGAAGAAACTCTATGTTCAAAGATACATGATGGCTGGATGGGAAAGACATTTACCCATCCAGCAGCTTTCAGCAGCTTTTCCTCCTCAAAGGCCTTATCCTTTGTTGCTCACTCTGGTCCCACCTTTGTTCTTTTGTTGTTGGGTCAAAGGGCACCGAAGCCTATTGGCTCTGCCTCAACTTTAATTTTCTTGCTTGGCTGCTGCGAAAGGAGCAAGAGCCTGGGATCTCAGCTCTTACTTCTTGTCTCTCATTTAGCAGCTGAGAAGAGACCTATTAACAGTTCAGGTCCTTTCTTGGTTCCCTGCTTTACAGGGCCCAGGAATCTGGTGGCTCAGATCTTCCTTTTCTTCCCTTTTCTCCCAGGAGGCCCTATAAAATTCAGCCTTCCTCCTATGCTTGCTCCCCTTGAGATGTTCTGGCTGTAGCTAAGTCTAATAAAATGATGATGATGATGATGATAAATAATATCTGGCATTTATATAGTACTTTAAGGTCTGTAAAGTGCTTTATATAAACAACCTCTGTTTCAGGAAGTATCCATACCAGCTTCTAACCCGGTTCACCTTCACACTCTCCAGGACTTTTCCATATTCCCCTCCTCATCCCCTTTGATGTGTTGCCTCCCTCCATTAGAATGGAAGCTTCTTGACAGCAAGGGTTATCTTTCTTTTTGCTTGTATTTGGTATTCCCAGAACTTAGCACAGTGCTTGGCACATGGTAAACACTTAATAAATGACTTGGGACAAAAGTAAAATAAATGATAAAAGGTCAAAATCAAAATTTCAATATTAGAGTTCCTCATTCTGTTGCAGCAGTTTGGGGGATTTAGGAGGCCCACATAAAAAAAAAATCAAATCATACTAAAAGCAAGAGACTTTTATTTGGCATATTTTAACTCATACATTTGAAAGCTTGACAGTTAAGAGAATATCCAGGCATGAAAGAACAGAACAAAGAAGCTGGGACAAGGAAAGCTTTTAAGCAAAGGTCACGACTCAGTTGTGATAACCTGAGTAACAGTAAGAGACGAAAATGTGTTCAGTGTGGTCATTTAAGCAAGCTTCTCCCTAGTCTTCATGCTTCCAGCTTTGACTTTAACTCTTCCTAAGCTGTATGGGAACTAGCTAGGGTCCTGATTACTACACCAAAGCAACACAATTCTTCTTGTAAGGGCTAGGATATCTACTGATATAAAGTAGGGCAGCTCACCTTACTGGGATAGCCTCCCAACAGTTCAGGACTATGGGATTCTCAGAGAAAGCAGGGTCTCATTTGGGAAATGAAGGGAAGTTGTCAGAGATCCTGTGTCTACTCAGGTGTGCAGGTATATATCAATGTCTAGGTCTATACTTATGTCTACGTCTATGTGTTTGCATCTTTATTTGTTCCTCTGTCAATATATTCACGAGTGTGTTTATATACATGTCTGTGTTCATCACATAGAATCACAGAGCTTCAGAGGCAAAAGGATTTCACTGGACACCTAGCCCAACCCAGACCTGAACAAGTGTCACTTCTACCACACACATCCTAATTCACCACCCAGACTTTCCTTAAAAACTTGCAGTAAAGGGATCTTACTATCTTATAAACCATTCTTCTTTGGGAAAGCTATAACTGTTAGAAAGTTCTTCCTTCCATTAATCCTAAATTTTCCTCCCTGCTGCTTTTATCCATAGTTCCTGGTTCTGCCCTTTGGAGCCTGGATGATAAATTTAATCCCTGTTCCATAGAATAGCCTTTCTAGGAACTAAAGACAGCTATTATCTTTCCCTTATACTTCTGTTCTTCAGGCCAAACAGCTCTGGCTCCTTCAACCAATTCTCATACTCATACTGGAGGCCCTTTTCTATCCTGTTTGCCCTCCCCTAAAGACTCTCAACTTTATTAAATATCTTACTAAAATGGCAGGTTCAGAACTGGGTCTTGGGTCCAGTGATCCAGATGTGGTCTGACCAGGGAAGAGTACAGCGAGATTGTCACCTCTTTGCTTCTCACAGTTATGCCTCATTTAACGGAGTCCAGACTTCTACCAGATTGTTGTTATTTTTTACTGCTGTAATGCACTGGTTGATTCATACTGACCTTACAATCCAATAAACAAAACCCAGATTTCTTCCAAATTCCTATCTATCCATGCCTCCTCCACCTTATACTTCTGAAGCTTAGGCCCAGACTATGTGTGTATATATACATATATATGACATATATGTGTATATATACATATATATGACTATCCTTACGTATATCTGTGTGCATGGCTGAGTCTCTGCATGACTGTGTTCGCATACATGTTTGTTTATGTTTATGTGTTAGGAGAATAGACTACCAGTTGGACACAGAAGGTGCTAAACATGAGATGGAGGGGCTGTGAGCAAAGATAGGGTCCTGGTTGCAGAAAAAGAAGTTGGTTCTGCTATGGGCGATGAAGGAGGAGATGGGGCCAAACACTTTAAAATAAAGAGGAAAGGATAGTGCTGCTCTAGGACTTTTGGCTGCGTATTTACAATTGAAAAATCGAGCTCCTGGTGGTCTACAGTAATTTTCAAGAATTAGTGTTCATTTGAAAAGAGGCAGAAATTGGCTTCTTGGGCAGTCTTTCTTCACAGTTCCTACGTATCTGGGATAGAGTATTTCTCACTCCCTCCACTCGCCTTCTTAACATCTCCACCTCCTTCTTTAGTGGCAGTGAGACTCGGAGGTTGAACTTTAACTCCAGATTCTTTTCATTTTCTTTCTTTAGAAGTTCATGGAGAAACTGCACAGTCCCTGATGTCTCCTGTTTCTCCATCAGCTGCTTCAGATTCTGGCTTTCCTTGTCAGAAATCTTCTCCTCCAGCAGGTAGAACATGGCATTGAAGAACTCCTGGAAGCTAAGATGTCTAAAGCTATACAACATTGTGCCACCGAGCCCTGCTTTGGAACTACTCACATTCAGGACAAAGGAGGTGTCCACTCCATCTAAGCTGTGCCTCCTCAGGTCTCCCTCTGTGAACAGGATCTTCTGCCTCTGGATGCCTTCTGTGGCCAAGGAGCACAGGCCTTGCAGGGCAACGTGCTGAGTGGGCTTGGATAAACTTTTCCCAGTTGGCAGAAATGTGGAAATATAAGCCATGTAGATGTCAGTCCTGTTCTTGAGGGCCTTGGTGGGAGACTTGCCTTGTTTCAGCCGCTGCTTCATCCAGGAGCAGATGATCCAGCACATGAGAGGGGCACAGCACTCATCAGAGATGGCCTTGTTTGTTTGTACAAAATCAAAGGCTTTCTTTGCCAGGTCTCCATTCATGAAATACAAGTAAAAATACTCCTTCTTCTGCTTCTGGGAGAAGCCTAGTACCTTGACATAGCGTGGATGCATCAGCCAAGGTCCTAGCTTCTCCTGAGCTGGGGGCCTAATTGTGATGAGCAGTGTTGACTGTGGCAGCAGCTCCTTTTGGATTAAACCACCCAGGAGGAAATGCACAGATTCCTTTTCTTTGACTCTAGAATGGAAATGGGTACTTTGATCAGCAGAAAGGAACTGTAGCTCGTCAAGGCCATCCAGAACAAATAAGAGTTTCTGTGGTTGCTTGAGAATGTCAGTAACGGGAGCATTGTTATTCCCACACAACACAGTGATGAGATGGTCCACACTTTTTTCCCTCAGAAGGCTCGCTTCTTGGCAGCCAATGTAGAAGGTATAATCAAACCTGTCAGGATACAGAGAGCCAGCTACCCAGCCCTGAAGGACTTTCCTAGCAAGGGTTGACTTTCCAATGCCCGCAGGCCCCTGCAGCACTACAGTCTGAGGAGCATTGGGTGTGTTTGTATCAGAATCAAACAGTGTTTCAAGACTGATGCTGCTTGAATTGCACTGCCTCAGAGGTTCCAGTTGAAGCTGGAGGTACCCTTGACTGGGCCTGAAGGGCGCATCTTCTTCATCCATAGCCTGCATCTTTTCTCTCAAGTGAGCTATGTAGATATCTCTATAATCTAATCAAATGAAAGAAAACCCCAAATCAGAGACACAGGAGGAGACTCCCGCATAAGGGAGATTCTTATCTTGGAGATATGGAGTCCAAGCCCAGCAATGGGCAGAGCCCCTGCCCCAGGTCTAGTGCTAACCCCAGCCCCAATCCTACTTCCTTCCCTGTCCTGACAATGTAATTCAACTCTACTCCCCCTGAGACCCCTCCCTGTCAAAATACAACAGAGCTGATAATAAACAGAATTTATGTTTTATCCTTTATCACCCAGGCCTTCCCCAGCACGGGCTATGAACCAGGCTGGTCAAAATGCTTCCTTAACCCAACTCTAATCAGGATCTTCACATGACATGGATGCTTCACTAAGTTTCAATGAGCTTATTTTTTTTTGTCCAGCCCATATAACCCATTCATTCTTCCTAAACCTTGACAAATGTAGTTGTAAGACCTCTGGAAAGAATATATATCTTTCCCTGCTGGTATAGCAAACTTTGTGTGTGTGTGTGTGTGTGTGTGTGTGTGTGTGTATAAGAGAGAGGGTCAGAGACAGAGACAGACAGACACAGACAGACAGAGACAGAGAGACAGACAGAGAGACAGACAGAGACAAAGAGAGAGTGAGAGATAGAGAAAGAAGAGAGACAGACAGAGACAGAGAAAAAAGAGAGGGAGAGAGGGAGAAAGAGAGAGAGAGAGAGAGAGAGAGAGAGAGAGAGAGAGAAGAGAGAGAGATAATATCTTTTCCTTTATCATAAGATAGGATCACAGGCAAAACTGAAAGGGACTTCAGAGGCCAGCTAGTTCAAACCTCTCATTTTACAGATGAGGAAACTGAGGCTCATGGAGATCAAATGATGTAACCAACTCACTGTGGACAACAAGCATGGAATGGGGGCAGGAAGGTCATACTCAGATTCTCTGACTCCAGAGCTGATGTGCTTTCCAGTAAGTCATGCTACCCTCCACCCAGGTTACAACAGGGTAAGTTCCATTAACTCTATTCATGCAGGAGAAGGCAACAGAGTGGAGTCTCATGGGGAGAAGTAGAAAGTGATCAGTGGCAGACAGGAAAAGAGATGGTAAGGTAAGGACAAAGAAGTAAGGTAAGGACGTGACTTGTCAGGCAGACAAAGCAGGTGATGTGAGTATGGAGGTGCAGGAGCAATAAGGAAACTGCTCAGCCTTCCTTTTTCCAAAAGAAATATTTTCCCAGACAGGTTTAGATCAAGGCTGCATCTGGCTAAAATAGAGGTGTTAGGCCTAGTTTTGCAAGGATGATGCAAAGTGAAGAATATTATCCCCAAGGAGGAAGACTGGAAAGCAGAGGAAAAAAGAGCTATTGACCCATCCCTGGGGTATGCTAGAGCCAGCTCGAACCAGCTTATGAGAACAGACTGTTAAATTTTCAGTGTAAATAATTACATTTGAAAAATTGGCAAATACTATTAGTCAGAGCTTGATTTATTTTCTTGATTGTCTAAACTTAAGAAAGTGTTGTAAAAATATTAATATAGCAGATCAAATTTTAAAATGTGTTGTGCACCATCTCAGGGAAAGGGTGGAAAGGCAGGGAGAGATAGAATTTGGAACTCAAAAATTTTTTTAAATGTTAAAAATGATTTAACATGTAATTGGGGGAAAATAAAATATTATAAAAATTATTTCCACCAATCAGGGTTGATTTCTCCTGTCAGTGGCATTCCATTTCAAAACAAATATTTAAGGCATTCAGTAGCTCTATTAGGGGTCTTTGGTTACAGACAGAAACTACTGACCATCAATTTATTGATTATTAGGTAGCCTAATTAATAAATTGATTATTAATTACCTCCCCCCAAAAAGTATGTTGTGTATACTTTTTTTGGTGTATATTGGGTGGGGTGGGGGGGAGATCTGGTTATTAAACATTTACCAGCACAGACAACCCGACACTTGTCTCTCCTTTACTACTGAACATGAAAAAGCTGCCTACAACCAATGTTTCTATTTCCTCAACATTCAGTCTCTTCTTAACCCCTTAGAAAATATTAGCACAATCGCTATGGCTCACTGGAGTATTCCCTCATCTTCCATGACTGTTGAAACTGAGATTCTCATCATCTATGGTTCTTGCTAGTAAACTCACGGTTAACTACCTGAGCAATACATCTTTTCACTGAGCAGGGGCTCTGATCTTGTGGGTCTTAAACGAGCTATTTCATTTAATAACAGAATTTTTACCATTTTTTCCACCTTTTTTCCTGAGTTTGTTTGCCTAGGTATGTCTGATTTAAAACGTACTAGGTTAAGCTCCTGAGTCTGTGTACTCTGGCAATAAGGAGTGCAACTATAGTTGCCAATGCCCTAATGCAAAGAGTAGTTGGTACTAAGATATTGATTGTCTCTGAAAAGGTTTTTATTTAAAGAAAAGCAATGGATAGGCACTTCATGGCTCTAGTTTTATTGTCCATGCTCTCAACATTATCTGCTTATATCTCACCTTTTCATTGTCCCACCATCTAGCTACTCTTGGCCCCAGTGACCAGTCAGGTACTCTATCTCTACTTGCTGGTCCTCTCCCACATTTTTCTGACATCCTTACCCTTACATACTTCTGCCCTTCCCCCCAACGCCCCCCCCCCCACACACACATCATCTTTTTTCCCAAAGTCCTACTGGTTCCTAATTTAACCATTCACTCTTGCCCTTTCCCCCTCACTGACTGAGCTGGCACCCTTGGATTGTGTTTACCCCCTATGGAACCTTCACATCTGGCCTCAGATTACAGACTCAAATCAAGAAAAGAAATAATTAGTGGTCAGGAACCAGTCTCAATAAGCATGATGTTGGCTAGAATATTGCCATTCTGGGGCCTGGAAGAGACCATCGCAACCTAATTCAGGAAACTTAATTTACCGTTGCTCGTTGCTTCTCCAAGAGGCTGTGAAACTGGGTTTTCTTTTTGTGACTTTCTGTTGGGATCTTCTGGTCCCTGATCATCCTGGTCAGGATCTTCTGTTTTTTGGGATTTTACAGCTGCAGAGGAAATATAAAGATAGGTTACTGAGGCTCCCAGGTCCCTCCTCAGTCCATTTGGCCATGGGCATCAAGAGAAAAATATTGATCACTTTACTTAGGAAGCAGATACTGACAAATGTACAACGTTCTTCCTTATTTCCTAGATAAGCCTTATTTGATCACTCCCTAAGGACAAGATCCACTAGCTGAAAAGGGGTAGGAAGCAGGTCTCCACTGGCTTGATCTGGCCAAGGGAGCACCAAAACCAAAAACCCAGGGCTAAGGATTGTTGAAAAACCAGGTAGAATGATGAAAATGAACTGGCCTATTATGTATGGGCAAAGGCAGTTGGATGAGCAGAGCAGAGAATGAGTTTAGAATCAGTGGGAAAACAGTGATTTCTTACAAGATCTTGGAGTATTGTCCTTACCAAAAACCACAACACACGCGCGCGCGCACACACACACACACACACACACACACACACACACAAACAAGCATTTAATCCCACACAAGCATAGAAACAGACTCACATTCTCCTTATTCCACTCTCTATAAATCATCTCCTTGTCCTGTTCTCTGCTGGGACACAGAGAACACCATGGTCTCCAGGCATTAGAACTTATAAGACTCCTATATATCTAGGAGTTCAAGACACAAGAGGAAAAAACTCTAGCTCTGTTACAGACAGTAACTAGCAGTTATTAAAAACCTACTATGTGCCATGTACTAGGCTAAGCTCCTGAGTCTATGTACTCTGGCAACGAGGAGTACAACCAGGTTAGTTATAGTGAGGGATTTATATTGGCATAAAGAATGATTCTCTAATTGCCCCATCCTATTTTTTATGAAGCAGCTAGGTATAAAGTGGTCCAAACTCGAATAAGGGCAGCTAGATGACTCATTGGGTGGTACCACGCCTGGAGTCAGAAAGACCCATCTTCCTGAGTTCAAATCTATCCTCATACACTAACTAGCTATGTGACTCTGGGCAAGTCACTTCTTTTGCCTTGGTTTCTCCATCTGAAAAATGAGGTGGAGAAGGAAATGGCAAGCCACTTCAGTATCTTTGGCAAGAAAACCCCAAATGTGGACAAAAAGAGTTGGACACAACTGTAAAACAACTGAAATGAAGCCTGAGACTTGGATAAAGGTGATCTATGTTCACATGTATTCATATGCTCATGTTCCTTGAGGGCAGGAACCATTTCCCTTTTGGTATTTTGTATCCCAAACCCTGGCACATAGTAGGTATTTTATAATCACTTACTGAATTGCACTGCTTGTAGAGTTGCAATGCCAGTTTTCACTCTTACCAACTGAATAACCTTTGGTTAATCACCTAATTTCTCTGAGTCTCAGCATACTCAACTGTAAAATGTAGAACCTAATTTGAGACTCACATACTTCACAGGGTTGAGAGGAATATGCTTGGAAAACCTGAGGTAACTATATATAGTAAATGTGAGGTTTTACTATTTCAGGTTGTGGGCAGGGTTTCAGGGAAGCTAAGTCAGGAAGAATCAGAAAGCTTAATTTGGTAGGAGAGGCCCTGAGAAAATAAGTCCAAAGAAAAATAGCTGACATGCAAACAGTGCTTTTTAAAGAAAGTTTGCAAAGTGTTTCACACACACTATCTCCTTTAACCCATCCCTATTTTCCTGATGAAGAAACTGATTCTCGGAATGGTAACCCATGGTTCCACAGCTAGTTGTGAAAGCAAAATTTGAATTCAGATATCCTGAGAATGAGTCCATTGATTTTTTTTCCTTTATACTCTTCTGCCTTGAACTTTGATTCTCCTCTGAGATGACTTCAAATCAAACAAGTATCTTTGTTTTATAAAGGAGTTAACTAAAGGGTAACTAGAATCTACAGCTGAGGAATAAGAGGAGTTTTTTCTTACTGTTGTTTATTTATTTTTTTTGTTTTTTGTTGTTTTTCCATCTCTAAAGAGAGAATGGGATGGGAACCCTAAGTGGGGGTTCAAGCTTCTCATCAGATCTGGACTCACCTTTTTCAATGGCTTGCTCCAGCTTCTCAGCAAGGTCTCGGTGGTTTATAATTTCAAGAACTGCTTTGGTCACTTCTACTGCATAGTTTACCCCATAGTGCCCGATCAGTAATTCTGCCAAATCCACAGCCTGAGCAGGATGAAGTTGGCCCCTGGGCATGGGGCCAAACTCCTTCAAGGGAGGGTCTTCCAGCTGGAATTTGAACTTCTTGAGTTCCTCTTCTATAAGGTCCTCAAGGATTTTCATCAGAACATTTCTCAGAGTGGTCTCCATGATTTCTGATTGGAAATTAGAACAACAAGCCCTGGCATTGCCAGAAAAATATGAAGAGATAGACCTAAGCCTCTTATAAGAACAGCAGGATGGACATGGTAGATGTAATATAATATAATATAATATAATATAATATAATATAATATAATATAATATATGCATATATAGATAGCTACTAGCTGTTATATAATGCCCTATTTCCTCCCAAAAAAATTGTGTTCTACTTACCTTGTGTATGTTTCACATTCACTTCTCTATGTAAATGTTATTACATATACACATATTTTTTTGTTTCATATTTTTTTGTATCCTTGGTGCCTAACAGAGTGCCAAGTAGACGATAGTCTTTAATAAATGCTTGTTGAAAGCTATAGTATATGATTGTGATGGAATATTATTGTGCTATAAGAAATGACAAGCAGGATGATTTAAAAAAAAAAACCAGGAAAGACACAAACTGATGCAAAGTGAAGTAAGCAGAACCAGGAGAACATTGTACACAGTAACACCAATATTGTACAATGAAGAATTGTGAATGACTTAGCTACTCTCAGCAATACAATGATCCAAGTCAATTCCAAAGGACCCATGACGAAGCCTACTATCCACCTACAGAGAAAGAACTGGTATTATCTGAATATAGACTAAAGCATACTATCTTTCTTTCTTTTTCTTTCTTTCTTTTTTCTTCCTCCCTTTCTTTCTTTCATTCTTTCTTTTTTTCTTTCCTTCTTTCTCTTTCTTTCTTTCTTTCCTTCTTTCTTTCTTCCTTTCTTTCTTTTTTATCAGAGGTCCAAATGTGGTCTGACCAAGTCAGAATACAGTGACACCTCTCTGCTTCTGGATACTATACATCTCTGCAACTCAGATTCTATTGTCTCTAATGACTGCCATGTCATTCTGCCGATTCACTTGAAATTCAGTTTACTAAAAAGTCCCAGATCTTTTTTCAAATGAATTGCTCTCTTCCTTTGAAATATCATTCAAATTTGTGCTATTCATTTCAACTGACATTGCCCTAATCAGGGTCATCATCGCCCTCCAAACATATTTGCAAAAAACAGACTCCAAAATTAAAAGTCTAGGTAATTGGAAGAATAATAGTGACATCCTCACTGTGGCATCCTCAAGTCACTTAATATCTTATTTGCCCTGAGCAAATCTATGACAATAAATCATAAAGCAGGTGTTGGTCTGCACTTATAGAGTTACCCTGTCCCTCACCAATGAAATTATAGGTCCTACAGAAGGGAAAGGAATGGGAGGGGAAGAGAAAAAGAAAAGACAAAAGACAGAAACAGAAAGACAAGACAAGAATGTAAAAGAAATGGATAGGTTTTGAGGGGAAGATGAGTTGTGTTGGACATCATAAGTTTATATGCCTGTGAGATGTCAAGGGTTATCCAGCAGACCACTTGAAATACAGGATCAGAGCTCAGGAAAGAAATCAAATAGGTAGATTAAGGATTTATTCATGAAAAGCAGTTCAGTGTAATAGGATCTCTAAATTCTATGATTCTATTAGTAAAATATACCATAAAATGGTCACTGAAGCTGTGGAGATATCACTGAGGGAAAGAGCATCGTCAAAGAAGAGGATGGAGTACGGAGTCTTTTGGTCGTATATATTTTGTGGGTGGAACAAAGAAGATGAACAGAAAATGAATGTCTCCACCCTGGTATTACTTTGTAGTTAAGGGATAAATAGGCAGCAAAGTTTAATGGGGGTGATGGAAAATGTGATGACTTCCAGGCTTTGGGATTAGGGCAAATGTCGTTTCTCTTCTTCTTTTCTGAAAATCCCTAACAATTTCCTCTGCACAAATAGAAGGAATACTCATACTCACATTATAGAAAAATGCATGGAATAGGAATGAAGACACAGAGTCACCCAGCCTCTTCCCCATCACCATACCCTGAGGGATCACTCTCATCAGCAAAGCTAGAGCAGAAAGCCTTGACTTGTTGGGAAAATAAGGAATGAATGGGGAAAATGGCACTCACCACTCTCTCTCTTTCTGTAAAACACTGGTCCTTTGGGTTTGAGCTTGGAAGATGAGGCCAAGGCCTATTCACCAATCACTCAGCACTAGGGAATGGGTCCCAGGCAACAGAATTCATTTTATCTAAGGAGTGGGGGCTGTAAAATTAGCATATCATCAAACCTTCTTGCTCTGACTTCACCCCAGACTGATTGAGCAACTCCTATCTCAGGCATATAGCAGGCTAAGAAATCTATGGAGAAATCTAGAGTGAAAGTGAGAGAGATTTATAGGATAGACTATATAACAGTGAGAGTATGAATGATACATAATAACATCTTCTGCTTGTATATTGCTTCATATTTGCAAAATATTTACATTACTCAAATACACATGCACATACACACACACACATACACACACGCACACAAACATATACATACACAATGCCTGGAATTCCCCACTTTACTACCACTAAATTTGTCACGGCATTTATTTGACCCCCAGAGTTCTGTTCATCTCCAATTCATCTTTATTGGTAATGATCAGGTTGAGAATAATTGTACCCCTCTTTACTCCATCTTTTGAAAGGCAAAATTATCGTTAAAGCAAGACAAAAAAATGTTCAGATTCTCTGCTTTGAATGAAGACTTCTAGTAGATTTCTGAATAACTGAAATTCCCCATAATGACTATTCTCTGCCTCCACACTAGCTTTGTGAAGTGGGTCAAAACTTATCATCCAATATGATTTGCTGGTCTAATGGCCTGCAGTTACTGATTCCCCTAGATCACCTCAGTTTCTCCTTCCTTTATCCTAACCAAAATGCTGTCCATTAATCGTTTCCCATCGGGTTTTTTGGATTTCTACACAGGTCAATCTCCTCTAAATATGCCTGAATATCCTCATGATAATCTTCCTGAAAAGGAGCTTGTGCACCTGAAAAACATTCTCTACAAAAGGAAATGAACAAGGGTAATTTTGATGAAGGAATAGTGCTAGGCAGGAGTAACTGAAGCCTCCACATTCTACCATATGGTTGTGATGTTTCTTGGAGATACATAGGATTCTAAGCCCATGTGCTTGCAGGTGTTTCTTATCACTCTGTAGAGATTTGTGCTACTGTCACCTCGCTGTTTTAAGACCCCTGCTATACCCAGTTGGAGAATGTTAATGATGCGGTCTTGAACCATCAAAACATAGGGCTCACTGCCTGCCCCCCCCCAACACACACACACTCACAGAACCAACGTATTATGTTACAGCCTGTTTGAGTCGTGGTACATTACTAAGTGGAGGGCTCTGATTTGTTTCAGCACCGTGTGAAACAAAATACTGACAAGGGGACAAGGCAAAAACTTGTCTCTGAGACTTGAACCTCACAGAAGCAAGTTGTCTGCCCTTGTGGGTGTTTTTCCAAATCTGAGAGATGATTAGAAGACTGTGAGCTAGATAAGGAAGGTGGAAAAGTGGTCTGTAATAATAATAGCTAACACATAGCACATGAAGTTTATAAAGTACTTTACCTGTGAGATCTCATTTGATCCTCACATCAACCCTGTAAAGTAGGTGCTAACGTTATTGCCGTTTTACATGTGAGGTATGGCAGACAGACTAAGTAACTCACCAAGCTAGTAAATGTCTCCAACAGGATTTGAACTCAATTCTTCCTGACTACAAGCTCAACATTCTACCCACTGATGGGCAGATGACAGCAAGAATGGAGAAGAGAAAGTGGCAGAGTCTCACAGGACGAATCTCAAAGGAGAATTTGCTTGGTGATGGTAACAGAACAGTAGTCCTAAAACAGCAAAGGGGAGCCAGGATGATTCCAAAGGATCCCCTCCACCAATTTCCCTGAGTCAGAAGAAGTGAGTGAAGCAGTAGACTGCATTGGAAAGAATGTTTAAAGGCGCATCTTCAGGTTTGACTTCATATTGGGAGGTAGAAGAAGCTCTTGAGGAAAAGGTCAAAGGTTTAGGGGAAATGTTTATAATTAAATGGATGTTCCCAGAGCAGAGTAAAAAGAACTGGTGGCTCTAGAGGGTAACAGGATGAACCTAGATTGGAATTCAAGTGTGAGAAGAGGTAGGGATAGTAATTAAGGGCTACAGGGATCTGGGGAAAGTCTACGTTGTCAATAGCACAGGAGAGAGCATAAGTATCAATTTTTGGTCCTGAGACAAATGTTAGCAGTGGGCGGAGGAAGAGAGAGGTGGTATAGAAAAGTTGGGGTGTAGTAGGGGAAGAGAGTGGGAAGAAGCATGCCCCAGCAGATTCTGGAGTTTTTCAGATGGTAAAGGGAAAGAATGTGCTCCCAAGAGAAAGCTGCCACCACTGGGGTTGTAGGGTTAGGCAGGCAAGGAAGGAATGCTCTCTGAATGACATTCTTTGCATGTTCTAAATTTCCTATCCTAGAACAAAGTCCCAGTTACCCCTAACTCTAGTTATTGCTCTGAATAACGACGATGCTGATATTTCCATTAAGTTTTGCAAAGCATGTTAGTATTTTACATAAATTACCTCATTTCAAATGTGGGTGCAGGGTAGTCAAAATTTAGGTAATAGGCAAGTCTGTTGAAGTAGGAAAACCTAAAGTGCCAGTTAGAATTTTTTGTTGTTATTGTATCTGAAGTTATCGCACTGAGCCTGAAAAATGATGACTCAGCCTGGAACAGAGGAGAGAGTACCGAAATTAGAGTCAGTAACCTTGGATTTCTCCCCTTGACACTCAGTAGCTGTACGACCCCAGACATATTTCTCCTCTATAAATTTGATTTTCCTCATCTGTGAAATGAGATTAATAACAGATAACAACAACAACAACCACAACCACAATAATAATAACAATAAATAACATTCCTACAGGACTTACCATGTGCCAGGCACTGTGCTAAGAGCTTTACAATCGTTATCCCATTTGATCCTCACAACAACGCTGGGAGGTATGTGCTGTTACTATGCCAATTTCGTAGATGAGGAATCTGAGGCAAGCAGAGGTTAAGTGACTTGGCCAGGGTCACATAGCTAATGTCTGATGCCAGATTTGAGCTCAGGTGTCCCTGATTACAAGCCAGCACTCTATCCACTGCATCACCAACCTAGCTGTCCTCACAATAATTTCACAATGTGGTTGTGAGTCTAGTGCCTTCTCCACTTCTGCCCAAATAGTCATTTTGTATATAACTAAATATGCATATTTTGTCTTATTACAGGACTGTCCAACCTTAGGTTTTTATTGAAACAATAGACAATATATTTTGATTTGCCATTTTAGTGAGAGCTCTGTGGTAGCTCGGCTTCGTTTACTAAAGCATTTAGGTAAATTTCTATGCTTGTACACTGGCCACATAAGTCTCACCCACTCAGTATTTAGTATCTAATATGCAGTAGGTGCTTAATAAATGTTATTTGATCAGTGATTATTTCACTGACAGGGTGAAAAGAAATAACATATATAGGTGTCATCAAGGATTTATGAAGTGGTTACTACCGGACAGACATTGAGTTACCACCAGGAATGCATACAGAAATGGAATAGTCTTTGCCCTCAAGGAACTTATATTTTACTGGTTATAAAGTGATTTGAAAACCCTAGAACACTATGCAAATGTAAGCACTTAGAATTGTTTTGGGATCAACTTTTAATACAATTACATATCAGACATTTAGCTTGGGTTTTAGCCAATAGTCCCTGCTTGTAATCACAGACTTCTCTTTCTGGCATGCTTTTTTTTTTTTCCTGAAGAGTTAGCTGCTAAGCACTTACTGGCACATCTCTGTTTTTAATGGATCAAGTATTTCACTTCATGTGAGACCCATGCTGGCCCTCAGCCTGGCAAGAATAAAAATTGTTTGTATTTCCTGGATAATGTTTCTCCATTTGAGTGTGGAAGTTAGAATTGGAGGGTGGGGGAGAGGTGTAGTTTTGTCTTGTACTGAGAGCCCCAGAGTGTAGAAGATAGGGTTTTCTATTGTACATTGAGTCCCATATAGCTCCAATTTGGAAGTCATAATGAATACAATTGAGAAAGAAAATGAAGATGATGTATAAGGGATGGAATAGGGAAAAGCTTAGCTGACTACATCTACCCTTCAGGGTTTTAGGAGTTGCCCTGAAGAGTTAGGACTGATAACCTAATGCCATTGGTTTAAGGCCCCATTGGAGTGCTTTACAAGTCAAGATTATAGGCTTAGAATCATTTGGTCAACTAATCTTCAGTCATCTAATCTTTGGTAGCATTCAGAAATGAGTATTTATTAACGTGCAATAAGAACAGTTGATCTAAACTATCCTCCCCCCATCTGTAACATATCCTTCCCTTTATACATATTCCAGGGGAAAATGGGTTCAAGCTTAAAAAGGAAAATCATTCCTGGTTGTTAGAAATCATCCCCCTCTCTTTGTGGAGTGCTCAAAAAGTTCAAACCCTTAAGTCTCTTTGCTGGGCTTCTTGTAGAACTGAGTCCTTGACTCTCAGTGATGAAGACATAGCCATGAGTAACACTTCCCATAAGAGGTATGACTTCCTCTGAACCCTCTGAAGCTAGCTAACCTTCCTTCTGGGAGAATGAAGGAGAGGATAGATAGGGAATGAGATATGACCAAGGCCTCTACTTCCCTCTCCCCACCCCTGAGCAAAGGGACTCAACTAGAATGCCATGCTCACTCCAGTTTCTGGAATCCCTCCTCATCTTGATTAAGAATTTATAGACATCCCCAGGGTGCAATCACCAAGGTTCTTATGCAATTTCAGAAGTCTTTTCATCCTTACTCTGAAGCTTTTTGATGATTGAGATAGTGTTCTCAATCAATTAAGGTATCAGAATTCAAATGGGATGGGTTGGTTTCAACCTCACCCTTATATAAATATTTTAAAAGTCTAAATATTTTACTATGATTATGCATGAACAGTGACATCAAATTTGTACAGGAATTACAAGGAAATTTAAGTGAATGAAAAGAGTGACTGAAGGCTAAGTAAATCTCCATCTGGAAGGCACTCTGACATGTCCATGATATTAGAAGCATGGGGACCCTACCCACTGGTTCATTTCACAGCCCATACCCTCCTTTTCATCCTGTGTGATTTTTATCCATATTTTCCCCCTAAATCCTCTATAGTGTGCCTACTCCGTATGCAAGCTCCTTCCCACCTTTCCAGTGTCACACATTACTTCATACTCTATGATCCAGCAACAATGGCCTACTTGACTTTCCTTGAAAGTGACACTCCACCTCCCAACTCTGGGAATTTTTTCTGGTGTTCCTCTTTCCCATAATATTCTCTCTCCTCATCTCTCTCTCCTAACTTCCCTGGCCTCCTTCAAGACTCAGCACAAATCCTGCCTTCTTAAAAAAAAATGTTTCTTGCCCACCACCTCCAGAGCCTTCCCTCTGAAATTACCTTCCAACTACCCTGAACATGTCTTGTATGTACATAGTAGTTTTCATGTTGCCCCCATTAGAATGGGAGGTTTTTTTAGGACAAAGATTGTTTTTATCTTTCTTTGTATCCTTAGTACTTAGCATAGTGCCTGGTACATAATAAACTTAAGAAATACTTATTGACTGACTGACTGACTGGACCCGGGTCCCCTAGAGGTCTTAAGTAATTCAGTGGGAAGTCTTACACCTCTCAATCCCCCAAGGCTTGCCTATCTTGCCAGATACTTGGCAGGAAGGAATAGACATGAAACCGAGTAAACAGTGGATTCCTCCTACAAAAAGGAAGTGGGTGTATTCATAGAGGCGCTGTGAATGCATCCCATTGTTGTAACTTCTGCCTTTGATTTGTACTTGGTGATTTCCAGCTAGTGGGCTGAGTTGGCATGAGGTTTGTTCAGGCAAAGGAGTTTGAGGGAGTGTAAAGGTGGGAGTGAACTTGCCCTTCTTCGGAAATCTGGAAGTTGGATTCAGTATCAGTCCACAGGGTCTGAGACTTGGAAATAGCACAGAGCTGAAAGTCAAAGCAGCTAAGAATCAAGGTCCATTACACTTTTTTCTAGGTCATTGTGGGAACTCATTAGCCTCTGTCTCTCCCCTGACTTCCAGTTTCACATCACCAACGGTGTATTTTAAACTTGATGTTCCATCCACAACATCCAACGACAACACAATATCTAAAGTAGAATGTATTAACTTCCCCCAAACCCATCCTTCTTCTAAACTTCCCTCTTTCTTTCAAGGACCACCATCTTTCTAGTTTCCCAGATTCATAACCTCAGCATTATCTTTGTAGCTGTACTCTAGATATCCAATCAGTTGCCAAATCTTGCCATTTTTACCTCCACAACATCACTACCATCTGTCCCCTTTTCTCCACTCATACAATCATCACCTTACTTCAGGGTCTCCTCACCTCTCAACTTGATAATTGCAGTAGGCTTCTAACTGGTATCCCTGCCAGAAGTATATCCCTACTACAATCCATCCTTTTCAGAGCTGCTAAAGTCATTTCTTCAAGTGCATGTCCAGCCATATCCCTCTTCTACTCAATAAACATAGTGGCTCCTGATTACCTCCAGGATCAAAGATGAACGCATCAGTCTAGCACTTTAAATTCTCAAGACCTGCTTCCTTCCTAACTTTCTAATCTTCTTATATTTTATTCCTCTTCATATATACTAGAAAATGAAAAACCAGAAATAGATAAATGCAATAGCCAAGTGTTTGATAAACCAAAGAAAAAAATATGAGGTCAAAGGATTATTTATTTAATAAGAACTGCTGGGAAAACTGGGGGGAAAAGAGGTTTGTCAAAAAAAAAAATTTAGGCCAGTATCTTAAACCAGATGCCACAATAAATTTTAGTTGGAAATGTGACTTTAACACAAAATATCATATAATAAAAAGTTGGTGATGAATAGATGAAAGTGTCTTTTAGATCTATGATTAGGGTTACTGTTCATAATAAAATAAAAAATTGAAAAGTTATAAAGGATGAAATACATAGTCTTCACTATGCAAAACTAAAAAGTTTTGTGACTATAAAATCAAAATACCTACAACAAGAATGTAAACTGCTGAATAGAGAAAATATTCACATCTAGTATTTCTTTGTAAAAATAAATTTTTATTGAAATCTTTTTTTATATTACCTAGAATTTCCCTCTCTATTCCCACCCCTTCCCTTCCCAGACAGCCATCATTTATTTAAAAAAAAGAATTATTTTGATGCAAAAGAGGAAAAGAAGAAACAATTCAGCAAAAACAATCAATACTTTAAAAAATCTGATATTGTATGTATCAACTATTTCTGATAAAAATTCTGATAACAAAGACAATTAGAGAATTGACCATTTATCCATCTGGAGTGCAAGTTAGCTTCTGGAACAAACATTTAATGATTTTGGTCTGCCTTGATTGTTCACTTGTCTAGGGTATAGGTCTGCTCAAAATTCAAAGAGACACAGCAATTAAAATTAAGTCTGATTGAGAATTCTAAAAGAGCAGTTCCTTATTTTAAATGTGATAAGATATAGAATATTAGAGCATATGAAAAACTGGAGAAAGTTTAGCCTAATAACTGGGGAAATATGTACATTAGAACAGTCATATGATTGTGGGACAAATACAATTTACTTAAACAAAAACAAAAGATAAGAATTCGGTTACTAAACATAAATTAAATTAAAGTAATTTTCAGAGAGTCTCTATAGTCTGAACCCAGAAAGGAAAGAGAGGTAAAATAACAGATTTCAGCAATGAAGAAACCAAAGCACACTTTTTCTGTCTCTATCTCTGTCTCCTTCTCTCTCTCTCTGTCTCTCTCCCTCTCTCTTTCACTCCTGAGACAGAAGAGATTTATAATTTAATTTTTATTAAAAGAAGATATTATCTTAAATAAGATACTGATATATTGGTATATTTATAATATATAATATATTCTCATATTTATATAACAATTATATTTATAATTTAATCATTGGGATTTACACCCAAGCACATGGATATTCCTCACCCATGTGCCTCCTTGTCAAATTTCTCTCTATATCCCCCACTCTTCTCTTACAAATGCTGATGGCAGAGTGTGACCTAGGTTTATGTGAGGACGGTGATAGATTTATTATCCTAGCATTTGCTTTGTATTGAATAGTTCTGATTCACTGATTATTATTGCTTTTACCTTATTGTTAAATAAATTATATTTAAGATCTGAATGTCATCATTAGTGGTAATAATAATAGCTGCAATAAGAGCTAACATTTATATATTTACATATCACTTAGTATGTGTCAAGCACTGGGCAAAGTGCTTTGCAATTTTTATATAATTTGATCCTCATAATAACCCTATAAGGAAGGTGGCATTATTATGCCCATTTTACAAAAGAAGAAACTGAGGGAAAGAGAAGTTAAGTGACTTACCCAAGGTCGCATAGCTAGTAAGTGGCTAAGAATATATCTGAACTCAGGTCTTCCTTATTCCAGGCATGGTGTTTTATCAACTCCATCATCTAGCTGCCCTAGAAGAATGTACACACATAGGGGTAGTCTTTCTCTGGGAAATCAGATCTTTCATTATGGAGGTAGATCACAGTGAGTAAGCCAGACCACAGAGGAAGTGTGGAGGTTCATGCCAGAGGCATACCATTGCCAGGTGTTACATCAATAATACCAAAAGCCCTATGCCAATTGTTCAGTGGTCAAAGGACCTGAGCAAATAGCATTTTAGAAAAGAAATGCCAGCAATCCACAGCCATGCAAAAAAAAAAAAGTCCCAAATCACTAATAATAAGAGAAATTCCAATTAAAACATCATTGAGATATCTTCTCCTAACCAGAAAATTTGCAAAGGTGATAAAAGACGAAATAGAAATGATAGAGGGACATAGGAAGAAAGATATATTAATATCTATAATATTATGTGTATGTGTATATAATATACACACATATTTAATGAAGTAGTTAATTGACCTGTTTTGGAAAACAATACAGAGATATTTATTGAGATGAAAGCAGAGGAATCTGCATCATAAAGCTGAAACACCAGCTTGATAAATAGGTCAATATTGTTTCCCATAACAGCTGAACATACATACATACATACATACATATAAATATATATGAGTTTGCAGTATATGTCTGGGTAGGTGGGAGTGGGTGTATGTATAGTATATTGTATATACACACACATAAATACACACCGTATTATACCATCTCTATCTCTATCTATCTATCTATGTCTTTATCTATAATAGCTAATTCTAGCTATGTGACTCTGGGCAAGTTACTTAATTCTATTTGCCTCAGTTTCCTCATCTGTAAAATGAGCTGGGAAGGAATTGGCAAACCAACTCCAGTATCTTTGCCAAGAAAACACCATAGGGTCATGGAGAGTTAGACACGACTGAAACTCAAAATGACTGACAAATTCCATATATTTCATATCACATTATACATTCATTATAAATATATATGTATGTACAATATTAGTTTTCCTGTCTTCTCATAGTCCTTCTATCGTTCATTATTTCCATCTTTTTTTTAATTTAGTTTTCAACATTGATTTTCACAAGAGTTTGAATTACAAATTTTCTCCCCATTTCTACCCCCCCCACTCCAAGATGGCGTATATTCTGGTTGCCCTGTTCCCTAGTCAGCCCTCCCTTCTGTCACCCCACTCCCCTCCCATCCCCTTTTCCCTTCCTTTCTTGTAGGGCAAGATAAATTTCTACACCCCATTGCCTGTGTATATTATTTTCTAGTTGCATGCTAAAATTTTTTTTTTGTTTTTGAACAGCTGTTTTTAAAACTTTGAGTTCCAAATTCTCTCCCCTCTTCCCTTCCCACCCACCCTCCCTAAGAAGTCAAGCAATTCAACATAGGCTACATTCGTATCATGTATAACCCTTCCACAATACTCATGTTGTGAAAGACTAACTATATTTTGCTCCTTCCTAACCTATCACCCTTTATTGAATTTTCTCCCTTGGCCCTGTGTTTGTTTCTGATTACCTCCATCCCAATTGGCCCTCCCTTCTATCATTCCCCCTTTTTTATCTTCTTCTTCCTCCTTTTTTCCTGTGGGGTAAGATGCCAAAATGAGTATATATGGTATTCCCTCCTCAGGTCAAATTTGATGAGAGCAAGATTTACTCATTCCCCCTCACCTGCCTTCTCTTCTCTTCCTACAGAACTGCTTTTTCTTACCACTTTTATGTGAGATAATTTACCCCAGTCTACCTCTCCCTATCTCCCTCTCTCAGTATATTCCTCTCTCATCCCTTAATTTGATTTTCTTTTAGATATCTTCCCTTCATCTTCAACTCACCCTGTGCCCACTCTCTCTCCCTCTCTCTCTCTCTCTCTCTCTCTCTATATATATATATATATATATATATATATACATATATATATATAGATAGATAAATATAGATATAGATATACACATACATATATACATACATACACACTCACATATACATATATATATATACATAAAGACATATATATGTATGTATGTATGTATGTATGTATGTATGTATATTCCCTTCAGCTACCCTAATACTGAAGTCTCATGAATCATACACATCATCTTTCCATGTAGGAATGTAAACAAAACAGTTCAACTTTAGTAAGTCCCTTGCAATTTCTTTTTCTTGTTCTTTTTCTTGATTACCTTTTCATCCTTCTCTTCATTCTTGTGTTTGAAAGTCAAATTTTCTATTCAGCTCTGGTCTTTTCACTTAAGAAAGCTTGAAAGTCCTCTATTTTATTGAAAGTCTATATTTTGCCTTGGAGCATGATACTCAGTTTTGCTGGGTAGATGATTCTTGGTTTTAATCCTAGCTCCATTGACCTCCAGAATATTGTATTCCAAGCCCTTCGATCTCTTAATGTAGAAGCTGCCAGATCTTGAATTATTATTCCGATTATGTTTCCACAATACTCAACGTGTTTCCTTCTGGCTGCTTGCAGTATTTTCTCCTTGATCTGGGAGCTCTGGAATTTGGCGACAATATTCCTAGGAGATTTCTTCTTGGGATCTATTTGAGGAGGCGATCTGTGGATTCTTTCAATTTGTATTTTGCCCTGTGGCTCCAGAATATCAGGGCAGTTCTCCTTCATAATTTCTTGAAAGATGATATCTAGGCTCTTTTTTTGATCATGGCTTTCAGGTAGTCCAATAATTTTTAAATTCTCTCTCCTGGATCTATTTTCCAGGTCAGTGGTTTTTCCAAGGAGATATTTCACATTGTCTTCCATTTTTTCATTCCTTTGGTTCTGTTTTATAATACCTTGATTTCTCACCAAGTCACCAGCTTCCACTTGCTCCAATCTAATTTTTAAGGTAGTATTTTCTTCAGTGGTCTTTTGGACCTCCTTTTCCATTTGGCTAATTCTGCCTTTCAAGGCATTCTTCTCTTCATTGGCTTTTTGGAGCTCTTTTGCCATTTGAGTTAGTCTATTTTTTAAGGTGTTGTTTTCTTCAGTATATTTTTCAGTATTTTTTTGGGTCTCCTTTAGCAAGTCATTGACTTGACTTTCATGGTTTTCTCGCATCCTTCTCATTTCTCTTCCCAATCTTTCCTCTACTTCTCTAACTTACTTTTCCAATTCCTTTTTGAGCTCTTCCATGGCCTGAGACCAGTTCATGTTTTTCTTGGAGGCTCTTTGACTTTGTTGACTTCTTCTGGCTCTATGTTTTGGTCTTCTTTGTCACCAAAGAAAGATTCCAGAGTCTGAGACTGAATCTGGGTGCGTTTTCACTGCCTGGCCATATCCCCAGCCAACTAACCTGACCCTTGAGTTTTTCAGCGGGATATGACTGCTTGTAGAGTTAAGAGAACTACGTTCCAAACCTGGGGGGATATGCCAGCTCTGCCACACCAGCACTCCTCCTTCCCCAAGAACCCCCAACCCGGACTGGACTTAGATCTTCAGCAGGCTGTGCACTCCTGCTCTGATCCACCACTTAATTCCTCTCACCAGGTGGGCCTGGGGCTGGAAGCAACTGCAGCTGTAGTTCTGTAGCTGCCCCACCTCCTCTGCCCCCCCCGGGGTGGTGGCCTAACCTCAAACTCCTTTGTAAACTCTGTCCCCAGCAGCTTTTCCCACTAACCTTCTCTGTTGTCTTGGTGTTTGTGGGTTGAGAAGTCTGGTAACTGCTGCAGCTCACTGATTCAGGGCACTAGGGCACGCTCTGCCTGGCTCCTGGTCTGGTTGGTCAGCGCTGCCCACGCTGGGCTCTGCTCTGCTCTGCTCCCAGCTCTGTGCGGGATAGACCTCACCCAGAGACCATCCAGGCTGTCCTGGGCTGGAGCCCTGCTTCCCTCTGCTATTTTCTGGGTTCTGCAGTTCTAGAATTGGTTCAGAGCCATTTTTTTTATAGGTTTTTGGAGGGACTCGGTGGGGAGCTCATGCTAGTCCCTGCTTTCCAGCTGCCATCTTGGCTCCACCCCCCCACTATTTCCATCTTTTACCATCCTTATAAATTTACCCCAAAGTTGTTTTAATATGAATTTCCCTTATTAGTAATTTGAAACATCTTTTCATTTACGTGCAAACATATAAATAAATGTATATATGTGTACATATGTGTGTGTCTGTTGAGAGAAATTAATATTATTCTATTATACTGATAACTAATTATTAATTTCTGATCCACCTTTTCTTCCTGTTTTTGTTAAGATTCAACTCCTGAAAAGGTCAATCAGTCTCTGAAGGGCATGGCTGAGTGATGAGATGCCCACAAGATAGCCCACAAGGCACATGCTCATTTTTCTATTTTATTAATAACCAAGTATTAAAATGGGATCCAGACTTTTTCTTTTTCTATTTTCTCATTTAACTCCCAGACCCTGTAGGTCAGTCAGTCAACTCTCTAAAAAACATGGTTGATTGTTGAGATAACCCTAACCTTCTGAGAACTTGCTCCTCCATCTTGGGTGGGACCTCACCCAACTAGGAGACTTTACTTCTGTTTAAAGTATAAACAGAATCCATCCTGGGAGAGCCTTTGCCTGGAGGAGGAACTTTCTGTCCTTGATCCCTTCCATTAAAGTTTAGGGCGACCCAGCTCATGAAGGAGGGAAGGAGCCAGAGAAGTCTAAATGGAAATGGCTTCCCTGGCCCAAATGCCTTGAGGTTGCTGAGTCTCATGGTCAAGCCAAGTTCTCAGATGAAGGAGCTGAAGACTTTTAGCTCACCTTCTCATTAAATGTTCACTCATTGGGGTTGAGTTTCACCTTTCAGGGGAGTTCCCTTTCAGAAGGTACACATCTGATCTAAGGCATTTCAGAATCTTTGGCATCTTTGGCTACCAAGAGAAACCACTAACCCTCAATTTATTGATTACAGGCTAGCCCAATTAATAAATTGATTATTAATTGCCTAGAAACTCTGCCTCTTACGGGTTTTATTTGTCTTTGCTGGAGCTCTGGGAGGCTGCGTGAATCTCAAGCAACACATTACAAAGAGAGGGCGAGAGAGCAAGAGTGCTGGATTACCCCTATTCAGTCTCCTGAGGTGGAATCTCCTCCTGGATAAGTTTCCAGTCATTGGGCATAGTTCTCCCAGCCCTTTTTCAAGGGACCAAAGGATCCACTGGCAGCCTCTGGTCACATATCCTCTTTAATTTTTTTTAACCTGAAATCGGATTTATTTAGGAAGATTGACTTATATAAAGGCATCCACTCTTTTGCAAGTCCAGACTAATCCAGAATTAAGGATTCCAAAAGTAGATGAAGTATTTGGAAGAAAAAAAAAGAGAATAAAATTTGGCTAATGAGCTTTACACTAGATGGGATATAAGGATTTAACTAACCTCTTACCAGCCCAGACAAAGGGCTTAATGCCACTAGAACTAATCAAAATCAGGTAGGATTAGTTTACAAGACAATCAGTGAAGGGGAAAGGAAACCACTGAGGCATGCCAATAGCACTTTATTAAAGGGTCCATGGCTCCCTCTAATGAAGTGGACCTCAGATCTTTGTCATGATCTGAGATGCCTCCTTTCCCCAGGGCCTTACTTTTATGGGGTTTGATATCCAAACATGCAGGAAAGGCAAAGTTAAATAGAAAATCCCATTGGCTGATATACCTCCCTCTTGACCCTCCAGGAGTGCCAGAAACAATGCATCAGCATGAGTAGTCACAAGACAGGCAAAGCAAGACTCATCTCCACTGACAAAGTGGCCATAAGATAGTCACCTGTTCATGCTGAACAAGAAAGAGTAGTCTGGAGGGGACTTTCCAAAATTTCAAGGCATCCTACCCACGTTGGGTTTGGACATGGGATTTGAGCAAAACAGGATGGAGATATCTTTATCAGCATTTCTGTGGTTGTGCAAGCGAGCTCCATAACTGGTAAACAAGTGGTGAATATTAGATTAAAGTTTGAGGCCTGCTATAAAGGCCTACTATAAGAACCCATCTTATCTAATTATCCCCCATGGCTTATGCAAAATATATATTAATGCATGTTTATTCTTGTACTATTGTTAGATGACTGACTAAATGCATATACTAGATGAATAGATCGCTAACAATTGCCAATAGTCATTACCCTCAATAGAATCACACTGAACTGATCAATAACTGATTGGAAGGAAGTAGGGGTCGAAATGGAACTTTTCTCACAACAAGCATTTATTAAGCACCTACTGTGAGCCAGACACTGTGCTAAGTGCTTTATAAATATAGTCTCATTTGATCCTCACAGTAGTTGTAGGAGGGGAGTGCTATTATTTTCCCCATTTTACAGCTGAGGAAACTGAAGCAAACAGAGGTTAAGTGACTTGCCCAGGACCATACAGGTAGGAAATGTCTGAGGCTAGATTTTAACTCAGGTCTTCCTGACTCCAGGACAAGCACTCTTATCCACCATGTCCATTCATCAGCAAATGAAGGTAAGTTTAATTTAAAAATACAGAGACCAAAATACATGACATTTTTTACCTCCTCTCTTACAGGGAAATTTTTTTCTCCCTCCTTTTATTTTTTTTGACAGTTTTTTATTTTATTTTACCAGAACACAAATACAAAATAGAGAAAAGAAACAAAAACATGTCATAATGTTAACTATTGAAACTTAAATATAAAGTAAGGAAGAAAAAAAGCATGTCATGTGCATAGCAGAACATAGGAGAGGATTCAAAATATGTAAAAATAAATTTTCATTTCAAGAAAGCCTGTATGATAAATAATACACCTTGTCCATCTTTTCTTTGCTTCCCTGTGTTTTCTTTTGTTCTCTGCTGTGCACTTTTTAACTTTGTTCTTTTTTTCCCTCCCCCCACCCCCAGAAGGCTACAATATAGTTTAGATATGTTTCTTGATATATACATACACATACAGATATATACATATACTTATACACATATACGTGCATATATAGACATGTACTTTCCCAAACATATTCTATTCCAGCTCTTTGTTTTTTTTATATTTGCACATATCTTTTGTTTCTTATCCCTCCTGCCTCCTCTACTTTACTTCTACTGGCTACATCGCCTTCCTATTACTTACCTACCCCCCCTCCTCCACCAACTACCCTGCCCTCCTAATACTTGTCTTCTCCCCTCCAAGGATCCCTACCCTATCCTCCCATTCCCATCATCCACCAACTACCCTGCCCTCCTAATACTTGCCTTCCCCACTCCAAGGATCCCTACCCTATCCTCCCATTCCCATTGATCTGAACTCCCTTTACCTATTCCCTCATTCTCCCCTCTAAAAATCCCTCCCTTGTCCTAATCCCTCCCTTGTCTTCTCCCCCCTCACTATACCCCTACCATTTTATTTCTTCTAAATTTAGAAGACTTTTATACTCTTCTAAATATATATGTATTGTTCCTTCTTAAGCCCATTCCCGATGAAAGTAGGTTACTAGAACTACCAGCCCTCCTGCCCCATCTAAATCCTCTGTATCCTTTCTTCTTCTTGCATGTCTCTTGTATGAATAGTTACTGTTTTTAACTGTTTCTAAATGGTTTTACTTTTTAAATTTATACCATAGTCAGGTTTATCCCCCTCTTTCTTATGAGCTCAACAATTATTAATAAGAATGCTAGACATCCATTTTACATTTTATGTTATATAAAAGGTAAGCAGTCTGTTCTTATGAATCACTTATAGTCAGTCTTTAGTATGTACCTTATCTTTCTCTTGGTTCATGAAGTCGAATCTTCTATTAAGTTGGGGATTCTTTTTAACAAAGTCTTGAAAGTCTGAGGGTTTGTCAAATGTCCATTTTTTCACTCAAAATAATATTAAAATTTGAAGGGTATGATATTTTCGGCCAAAGCCCCAGGTCTTTTGCTCTTCGGTATATTGTGTCCCAAGACCTATGATCCTCTAATGTCTCTGCTGCTAGGTCTTGTATAATTCTAATTGTGGTGCCATCATATTTAAATTGTTTTAATCTTGATGCTTTAAATATTTTATCCTTGAGCTGGGGGTTTCAGAATTTGACTATGATATTCTTATGAGTTTTCCTCATAGGATCTCTTTTAAGTGGTGTTCAATGGATTTTCTCTAGTTCTACTTCCCCACCTTGTTCTAATGCTTCAGGACAATTTTCTTTAATTATTTATTGTATTATTGTACCACGATTCTTTTTTTAATCGTAACTTTCAGTTAGTCTGATTACTTTTATATTTTCTCTTCTTGATCTATTCTCCAAATCTGTTGTTTTTCTTATAAGATGTTTCACTTTCCTTTCTATTTTTTCATTATTCATGTTTTATTTAATTATTTCCTTGATCTCTTATAAATTCATTGCCTTCACTTTGCCCAATTTTAATTTTCAAGGTGTCATTTTCCTCCTTGAGATTCTGGATCTCCTTTTCTAATTGGTTGACCTTCCTTTCATTACTTTCTTGTTTTTCTTGGATTTTTTTTTTTTTTTTAGTTTTTCCTCCATCTCTGTTATTTGATTTTTAAAGTCTTTTTTAAGATCTTCTATAAATTCGTTTTGGGCAAGTGACCATTTGACATTGCTTTTGGGGGGTTTCTTTACTTCAGTATCCTCCTCTGAAGATGAACCCTGATCATCTCTATTCCCGTAATAGGTCTCTGCGGTTCGATTCTTTTTTTTTTTTTTTTTCCTGCGGTTTGATTCTTTCTCCTTTGCCTGTGCATTTTGTGCGTGTGTGTGTGGCAATAACTTCATTTTGTAATACCTCTAACCCTGGGGTTTGGGAAATGGTGCCTCTTGCCCCAAATCTCCAGTTCTCTCCTCTAGCCTGGAACCAAAGCCAAACCTCCAACTTCCTGTAAGTGCCCGCAGCCAGGGGCTTTCTGCCCCACTGCTTATGCACTCACCAGGCATGTGCTGGTTCCTTCTTGCTCCCACTGCTCTTCGGAGCGCAGCTGGGTCTGACGTTCCTCATCAGCAGAGGTTCCCAAAATCTACCTGGCTGGGCTCAAACGCATGACTTCCCTCACTATCCCAGGGTGAAAGTTTCCAGTGGCTGGGACGGAGGCAGCCTCTCAAACCAACTACCCCTGGGGCTTGCCGCTAGTTATTTAAGCTGCTTGCCACTTGTTAAAACGGAACCTAGCCTGGAGGTGTTTACTCCTCGCAGGGACCAAACCTGGTCCTGGAGTTTTTCTTCAGATCTTCTCAAACTGTCCAAGGAAGATCCTGCTTGTACCCCTATTTTTCTTTGTCTCTACCCACACTTTGTTTCCCCTTAGGTGCTATTTTAACTCTTGTGAGGGAAAATCTTGAGAGCTTGAAATTTTCTGACCTACTCTGCCATCTTCCCAGAAACCTCTCCCAAAAAATTTTTTTTAAAAAACCAAGCTTAACATTTCTTACAAGGTTAACAATGATCCAAGATTTTGAGAAATATTTCAGATGGGTTGAGAGATGGAATATAAGACAATGTTTCAGGGGATGAAGTATCCCAAATATTGCTTTGTATTTTTTTAACTCCCAAAATACACAAAATTTGTTTCTGAATTAGAGGACAAGATATTTGGCTAAGTGGTTAAATGGAACTAAGGAGCTAGTCACTAACCTTGCAGGGAGAAGGGAGGAAGAGACACTTAGGTGGTAGAGACTTGAGTCAATGTCTGAAAAAGAGATGACCCCAATCCCTTACTTCCTGAAAACCTTGGAGGGGTGGGGAGTGGAATGTAATAGGCCTGGCCTTGCAAGAGAGTAGGAGCAGAGTCAACCATACTACAGAACACAGTACTTGGATGTTTTCTGTAGTACATTAATATCTACTGGCTCTTTCTTCTTGTTATAGTTTTTCTTCAGCTCAATGATCTCAAAAACGAATTTCCCATAGAAGTCACTTTCTGACTTCTTGCTTATCTAGATATGTTAGCTATTCAGAGTGCCATCTTTTTTCACTGATATTTAAGATGTGTATTTTTGATGGTTCCTATTTATAACCTTCAGTATGGTGAAAACCACCTTGGTGTCATGATGTTAAAATCTCTTCTGATTCTGGGAATGATCTGCACTTACTACAATATCCTTGAAATGAATAAGTTTTGCCTACAACCTCTAACATGTCCTCACAGAACATTTTTTTTAGATGACTGGAAATATAGTTGGATAACGTATTCAATGCATGCATGTTGTGTAATGTCACATCTCCAAGCTCAATCTGGCTACCTTTCATCTCTACCACCCTGCCTGTTGAGGTCTTTGGGTGCCCAAGGGAATATCTCAGGCTGAGGCCCTAGAGCTAGGGCCCTGGGGCTGATTTAAGCAATCAGGCTCTGAGTTCCCCAGGCCACCTTGCCTCCTTCAATCAATGAACCCACTTCAGTTGTTTTACAGTCATATCTGATTCTTTGTGACCCCATTTGAGATTTTCTTGGCCAAGATAGTGGAGTGATTTTCCATTTCCTTCTATAGCTCATTTTACACATGAGGAAACTGAGACAAACAGGATTAAATGACTTGCCCAGAGTGACACATTTAGTAAGTGCCTGAGGCCAGATTTGAACTCAGGAAGATGTCTTCCTGACTCCAGGCCCAGCACTTGATCTACTGCATCACCTAGCTTCCCCAAACCACACTTACTTTTTAATAAGAAATCAAAGCACATGTGTCACTGAAAGCAACTCAGATCCATCCTTATGAATGCTCCATAGGGTAGTCCCTGCTGGTACCAGTCCAACATATTAAAGGGACTTCCCTATCTCACAAGTACGTACAGAATAGACAAAACAAATGCAAGGTATTGGGGGGTGAGGTGGGAAGGCACTAGCAGGGAGGCATAAGGGTGACTTCCTTCAAGATTACACTCAAGAGAGACAGGGCAAAAGGAGAGAAACAATAGAATAAACAGGGATGGGGGGATAGGATGGAGAGAAATACAGTTAGCGATAGTAATCGTGAAAAAAAATTGAAGCAAGTTTCTCTGATAAAGACCTCATTTCTCTAACATATCGAGAATTGTGTCAAATGTATAAAAATAAAACCCATTCCCCAATTGATAAATGATCAAGGCAGGGTAGAGCCAAGATGGCAGCTGGAAAACAGGGACTCACTTAAGCTCTCCCCCAAATCCCTCCAAACACCTGTAAAAAATGACTCTGAACAAATTCTAGAGCTTCAAAACCCATGAAATAACAGAGGGAAGCAGGTCTCCAGCCCAGGACAACCTGGATGGTCACTGGGAAGGGTCTACCATGCTATAATGGGAGCAGAATGCAGCCCAGCATGGTCCATGCCAGACCAGATGCAGAGGAGAATCAGCAGAGAAGATTGGGCGAGCTGTAGCAGTTACCAGACTTCTCAACCCATAAATGCCAAAGACCATGGAGCAGGTCAATGGGAAAACTGCTGGATCTGGGTGAGAAAAGTGTGCGGTCCAGCCCCAACCCGGGGGTGGCAGAGGTGGCTTGGCAGCACCAGCAGAAAGCTCCAGAGGCTGTTTCCAGAGCTCCAACATCAGCTGCTTCTGGAGTCTGTGGCCCACAAGGTAGGAGGAATCAAGCAGCAGATCACAGCAGGAGTGCAGGGAACACTTTGCTGGTGCAGAAGCAGGATTCTCTTGCTTTGCCCTGCTTGAATCTGGGTCACAGTCCTGGTTAGCAATTTTTGGGGGAGGAGGAACACTAGTGTGACAGATCTTGCAGTGACTGTGGAGAGGGAATCTCCTGGTAGCTACATGGCAGAAAGGAGCACTTGCACTCACAGACCAGAGCACAGACCAGGAGAGGAGTACCATACTACCTCAGAATAGAAGTAGCTCTGAAAACAGCAGCGCAAAATCCCTGAAGCTTGGGACAAAGCACTCTCCACTCTGAAAGCAGTCATACCTGACAAAAAGCTCAAAGGTCAAGTAATTAGCTGGAAAAATGAGCAGACAGCATAAAAGGACTCAGACTACAGAATTTTTTTTTTTTTGGTGGCAAAGAAGATCAAAACATAGCCAGAAGAAGTCAACAAAGTCAAAGAGCCTCCAAGGAAAACAGGAATTAGTCTGAGGCCATGGAAGAGCTCAAAAAGGATTTGGAAAAGCAAGTAAGAGAAGTAGAGGAAAAATTGGGAAGAGAAATGAGAAGGATGTGAGAAAACCATGAAAAACAAGTCAATGACTTGCTAAAGGAGACCTAAAAAAATACTGAAGAAAATAACACCTTAAAAAATAGACTAACTTAAATGGCAAAAGAGCTCCAAAAAGCCAATGAGGAGAAGAATGCCTTAAAGGGCAGAATTAGCCAAATGGAAAAGGAGGTCCAAAAGACCACTGAAGAAAATACTACTTTAAAAATTAGATTGGAGCAAGTGGAAGCTAGTGACTTTATGAGAAATCAGGATATTATAAAACAGAACCAAAAGAATGAAAAAATGGAAGACAATGTGAAATATCTTATTGGGAAAGCCACTGACCTGGAAAATAGATCCAGGAGAGAGAATTTAAAAATTTTTGGACTACCTGAAAGCCATGATCAAAAAAAGAGCCTAGACATCATCTTTCAAGAAATTATCAAGGAAAACTGCCCTGATATTCTAGAACCAGAGGGTAAAATAAAAATTGAAAGAATGCACCGATCACCTCTTGAAAATGATCCCAGAAAGAAAGCTACTAGGAGTATTGTAGCCAAATTCCAGAGTTCCCAGGTCAAGGAGAAAATACTGCAAGCATCCAGAAAGAAACAATTTGAGTATTGTGGAAACACAACCAGGATATCACAAGATCTAGCGGCTTCTACATTAAGGGATCGATCGAAGGACTTGGAATATGATTTTCTGGAGGTCAAAGCCATTCTAAAAACAAATGCTCAAAAAAAGAGTTGTTTTTACATGCAACTGGGAAATAAGATATACAGGCAATGGGGTATAGAAATCTATCTTGCCCTATAAGAAAGTAAGGGGAAAGGGGATAAGGGGCTTGGGGGAGTGGAGTGACAGATGGGAGAGCAGACTGGGGAAAGGGCCAATCAATATATATGCCATCTTGGGGTGGAGGGAGGGTAGAAATGGGGAGAAAATTTGTAACTCAAAATCTTGTGGAAATCAATGTTGAAAACTAAAATTACTAAATAATAAAAAAAAGAAAACCACATATTAACATGGAAAAAATGATAAATGATCAAAAGATATAACCAGTTTTCAGATGAAATAATTAAAGCTATCTACAGCCATATAAAAATATTCTAACTCACTACTGATTAGAGAAATGAAAATTAAAATAATTCTGAGAAACTACTTCATCCTATTAGATTAGCTAATAGAACAGAAAAGGCAAATGACAAATGTTAAAAGGGATATGGAAAAAATGAGACATTAATGTACTGTTGTCGGAGTTGTGAATTAATTAAACCATTCTATCAGGCAATTTGGAACTATGTCCAAAGGATTATAAAACCATGCATGCCCTTTGACATAGCAATACCCTACTAGGTCTGTATCCCAAAGAAATTTTTAAAAAAAGGAAAAGGACTTATATTTCCAAAAAGTATTTATAGAAGCTCTTTTCTAGGGGCAAAGAATTAGAAATTGAGAAGATGCACATCAGTTAGTGAATGGCTGAACAAATTGTGGTTCTTAATTATGATGGTACTACAAGAAATGATGAACAGGATGCTCTCAGAAAAACCTGGAAAGACTTACATGGGTTGATGCAAAGTGAAATGTACTGGACACAAAGTAACAGCAATATTGTAAGATGGTCAACTGTGAATGACTTAGCTATAATCCATGACAACTCTGAAGGACTTAGGGCGAAAAATGCTGTCCATCTCCATAAAAAGAATTGATGGTGTCTGAATACAGATTGAAGTATGCTTTTTTTAACTTTATTTTTCTTGAGGTTTTTTTGGTCTATGTTTTCTTTTACAGTATGACTATTATGGATGTTTTGCCTGACTACATATATATAACCTATAAGGAATTGCTTGCCTACTCAATGAGGGGGATGGGGAGAGATGAAAGGAGAAAATTTGGAACTCAGTTTTAAAAACACATGCTAAAAATTGTTTTCACATGTAACTGGGGAAAAATTAAGTACTAAATGAATAAAAGAAAAAGAAAAAAAGATTACAATCAAGCACATTTTCTGCATAAAAATTTTCCTGGCTCACCCTCAACTGCTATTTCCCTCTCATCCTAAATTACATCATCTTTATTTCATATTTATTCTATGCATTCTTATACTGGTGCACGTTACTTCTCAATAAAGGATATTAGTTTCTTGAGAGTGAGCAATATTTTATTTTTGAATTTGCATTTTCATTGCCTAACGCAATGTCTGGCATAAAATAGGTATTTAATAAATGTTTGCTGTTGGATTAATTGATTGAAGGGTGATTGGTGACATTAAGGATATGGTGCCATCCCTATGTGGGATGACCACTTCCTTGGGTGGACTGAAGGTACAGATAATGGGAATTGAAGGTGTTAATGAACTGGGAGGATGGGGTGCTGAAGGGAAGGTCTACATGTATATTTATGTCCCTAAATTGCTAGGGTAGGGGTTATGAGGTACGCATTGACTTTCTTGTGAAAGGATGGAGAATGACCTAGTGGGCAGTAAATAACAGCCAATAACTGCTGTTATATAGGGTGAACCTCAAAGGAGGAAAGATTTCTGAGTGATGGCAACAACGGGAGGGTCTAGATGTGACGATGAGTGCCAAAGAGTGTCCCTCCTCCTCCTCCTGGTCATGTGTGTGTTAATATTGCATCTTGTTAGGGTCTCTTTGACCACCCCCAGCCCCTTCTAATCAGTATAGAAAGTTTATAAGTAGTTAGTATAAAGGGGCAATAGCAGGGAGATTACAAAGGAGAACCTGGAAGTTACATATTGGCCATCCCAAAGATAAAGGAGCGTAATTTACAATCTGTGTTATATATTAACCCCATAGGACCTTTTGGTCCTATGATATGTAAATCTCAGATAAATTCCAGACATTAACAGGTCATGTTTTGTCCATCATTCTGGAAGAAGAACCATGATGTCAGGGAGATGATGATATGACCTGCAGTTGAGTTTGATTTAAGTGAGGGAGGGCTGTGCAAGGTCACCAGCCTCACTTTCTCCTCTAGAGCTATCTTAACCTAGTGACCAGATATTCACCAGGACAACTGGAAATGGCCCAGGATGCAACGGGAGACCCTGGCCCTTTCAGGCTAAGGCTTTTTCAGGTTCTCGCTTTGAGTGTGGTAACACCCATTCAGTAAATAGGCCCCTTTAAGAAGTGAGTCAGGGGCAGCTGGGTGGCACAGTGAGTAAAGCGTCGGCCCTAGAGTCAGGAGTACCTGAGTTCAAATCCAGCCTCAGACACTTGACACATTTACTAGCTGTGTGACCTTAGGCAAGTCACTTAACCCCAATTGCCCTGCCTTCCCCCCTGTAAAAAAAAAAAAAATGAATCAAGGGATGGTCCCTTTAATAAAAAAAAAAAAAATCAGACTGGGAAGGAGAAGACCCTCAGGGTTGTTGGCCAAAAGAGAAACAGATACTATTGACATTCACTCCGAGCAGGAACTTCTTGTGTTTAAGGTTCCAGACTGGAATTAACAAGGAACTCAAAGACCATCTAACAGTTAACAAAAGGAAGTTTATTTACCCAGAGAATGAAAAGGATATTGAGCAAGGAGAGAATACTAATTCAGTTAGATTCTGTCTTCGTTGCCTCCATATGGAAAGGGAAATGTATCTGGTCAGCAGGGTGTGATTATGTGATTACTTAGCCTTCATTGGGCCATCTGCCAAGTTTGAGGAGCACAGTGCCTTTGTGGGCTGACCTTTCATTCCTTAGGTGACCAGGGAACTGCATCATAAACTTGAGCTTTAACCCCCTGGATCAATCATAATCAGGCTAAAATCAGCTAATTTCTCTGAGTCTCAGTTTTTTCATCTGTAAAGTGGAAATAATAACTGTAGTACTTACCTCACGAGGTCTCTATAAGGATAAAATGAAACAAAATGTTTTAAATTCTTTGCAAAGCTTAAATGCGCGCTCACACTGCAGGCAGGAGATGTTTTATCTTTATCTTTTTATAGCCAGAGCCTAGTGTACTGCTGGGCATAAAATAATCACTTTTTTATAGTAATGACTCTGGGATTAAACGGAGTGTAATGAATCAGAATTGAAAGAAAAAATTAGTCATTTCAAGCTATGTAAATTTCAGTTATTAGCCTGATGAGGATGATAGCTCTCTTCAAATATTTGAAGGGCTATCACTTGGAAGAGGGCTATATCTTGCCCTTTTTGGTCCCAGAGGGTAGAACTGTCAGCCATGGCAAGAAGTTGCAAAAGATCCAATTTAGGTTAGATATAATACTAATTGGATACTAATTGGAGCTATCCCAAAGTTGCATAGACTGCCACAGGTTATAGTGAGTTCTCCATCCCTAGAGGTCTTCAGTCAGAGGTTAGATCACGACTTCTTGGGGATGTTACAGAGATTTTTGCTCAGAGTGGGTTGAACTCTCAAGTGTCTCTCAAGTGCGTTCCACTTCTCAGTATCTGTGTTGGTTTCAGGTGCTCTAGGGGCCCAGGGATCTCACAAGTCTCAGCAGTCTGAGGGAGGCCTGGGAAACTCGGAGGCCTAAGAAAATTCAAGGAATAGCGGTCTGATGGGCCTGACTCACCTTCTTTCTAACCTCTCATTGGGCCTCACACCTTTTAAGAGACCTGGGAGGTTCCATTTCCAGTGGCATTTCAAGGCTTTTCTGGGGTCCCCATCTCAGAGAAAAACTATCCCTGGTTCTTCCCTGCCTGGCTAGGCTTTTCAAAGCTAACATATTTATTTCCTCTGCTGTCATATCCTCCCAAAACCTAGCAGTCAATGCCTCTGGATTTTGGTCAGAGACTGGGGGAAGGGTGGGGGGAATCATGTCAAGGAGGCAGAGTGTGTGTCTGTAGATGACCAAGTGTGTTCTCCCTCGAGGTCCTACACCTGTGTCTCTGTGTCTGTCCCACCCGTGCCCCCTTCCCTACCCCTCTGCTTCCCTTGGGCCCTTTCTGGTCAGAAGAGCCTCTGCCTCCCATTCTCCCTCCCCTTTCTCTCCCCTTGGTGTAAAGGCAGAAGGGAAGGACTCTTGTCCTTGTCCCCTGATTTAGGAGTATCCAGAGACTCAAATGTAATGATGGATGTAAACATTTTGTAAGCAAATGTCTTTATAAATGCTAGTCATTGTTATTTGAGACAAATGAAGCCTGAGAGAGTTTCTGGGTAATTAATAATCAGTTTGTTAATTGGGCTATCAAAAAAATCAATAAATTGATGGTCAGCGGTTTTTCTTGGGAACCAAAGACAAAACTATGGTGAAAATCTACCAGATTGGTGAAAAATTAATGGAGGGGGGGAGAATATATTAATGAGGAGGTGGACTAAAAATCTTTGGCTCTTCTGCTGTGAAGGTGACTTGATCATGATGCTCAGCAGCCACCAACAATCTGGACAAAAGAATCCATCTCTATCCAGACCACTTTGGATGGTTTTCTCCTTCATAAACTGGGTTCCCCTAGATTTTAATAAAGGGGAGCAATGACATGGACTTATTTCCTAAGAGAAAAATTCATCTAGATAAGATTTTATTTTTAAGGTCTTCTAGTTGAGTGGGGTTGGAGGGCTGAAGAACATGGAGCATGTGCCCAGAGGATTTGGGCAATCTCATCTATCAGCAATACCTTTCAGAGAGTGAGTGGCTGACCTGTAGGGCCTGTTCCCTGAATGAAGAAATAGAAAGGAAAAGCTTCAATCCTAATTTAATAACTGGTTATTAATATAATAAAAAATATTCATTTCCCTCATATTGTTACAGTTACTGTTGTTGTTGCTATGGTTACTATAATTAATTAATCCTAACCTACAATTATCAGGGGGCGACTAGATGGTGCAGTGTATAGAGTGCCAGGCCTGAAGTCATGAAGATTCATCTTTCTGAGTTCAAATCTGACCTCAGACACTTACTAGCTATGTGACCCTGGGCAAATCACTTAACCCTCTTCGCCTCAGTTTCCTCATCTGTAAAATTAGCTGGAGAAGGAAATGGCAAACCACTCCAGTATCTTTGCCAAGAAAACCCCAAACAAGGTTACAAATATGACTAAACAACAGTTATCAGGCCTCCAAACTGGTGATGACTTCATTCTCTGAACCTTCCACCACACTTTTGCTAACCTCAAACAAAGTTTATAGAGCCAGTCCAAGAAGACTAGGAGGGGAGGAGTGTGCTCATGCATTTTTAAGTTTAATCTGCATTATTAAGACTTCCTTAAGTCCAGACAATCAACAAAGCGATAAATCAAGCCCTGATTTGTAGGGATTGCCAATTTCTGAAATGCAAATGCTCAACCTAAAAATTTAAGTGTCATCTCTCAGGAGACAGTTGCTGACCCCAGCAAACTCCTGGAAGCAGCAGTGGCAGGCAGGTGTTCAACATGAAGCCAGGGCCATGTGGCCTGCAGCAACTTTTCTCTGGTCTGACCTCCTAATTCTCTAACACAGGCCAGGATTCTGAAACTAACCATGAGTATTGGGGAGGAAAGGAGAAAGAGAGGGGGGGAGTGGATGGATAAAAGCCCGGGCTACTGGATATCATATCGTTTTTCCTCCAACTCCTCCAACTCTGTCCCTCTCAAAAATACAAACACGATACATTTCACTCATTCAATGATTTACTGTACCGGGGTTTTATACAGTCACAAAACAGCCAGCTGAAGAGGCCAGAGGCTTGGGTGTCTTCCACGGGGCCTCCAGGGTAAACAGTAAGTAGATTCGTTTATCACTCCCTCCTTCGTTGCCATCGCTTTTCACTGCTACTATTTCTATCACTACAACTGCTACTATTATGTTGAAGATAGATATCACCCTCTGGTGGACAAATTCCACATTGCAGCCTTTGCGGCTGAAACTTAGAATTGTTTCTAAAATTGAGTTATTTTAAAAGAATGGTCTGGAGGTTAACTGAGTGGGGAGGTGGGGAGGCAGGAGCTCAGGGAAGATGCTTCCTTGTGGTCAGAATAAAATGTTGAAATGAGTTTCTTCTCCTCTTCTTTTTGTTTTTTTAAATATTATTACTCTTTATTATTATATCTAGGACTGGGACTATGGACAGATGCCACCCTCCTGTGGAGAAATTCCAAGTTGCAACCCTTGCTGTCAAAACAGATTTGTTTCCAAACTTGATTTTTTTAAATGGGTTTGGAAGTAAATTGAGGGACAGGTAAGGAGTCTTTAAAAGGGTGCTTCCTGGTGGCCAGATTAAAATATTGAAATCCGCTGATGAGTGAGCTATTTTCCCAACCACCTAAAAAAAAAAACCTGTTGAAGCAATGCCTCCCCACCACCCCCTCCGACAAAGTCATGCAATTTTAGACCTGAACCTCTTGAATTTGGCTTTAATCTCTGCTCCAATGATCATCCCTATGCCTGAGGGAAGCCTAGCTGAGCTGCCCTCGGGCTTCCTGTGCTTCAGCCTGAACCCTGGTGAAAAGGTGAAGCAGCTGTCTCCAGAGGGTCCTCAGTCACAAAGGCTCACATTTAGATGTCATAGATGTCAACCTCTAATCTTCACTCACTCTCTTCCCTCATATCCAATCTATTGCCATCTTGTCAATTTTAACTCAGTAAAATCTGCTATATTTACCACTTACACCCTTTCTCTTCTCTAACACTGCCACCAACCTGGTATAGGCTATATAGTGTGTGCATACATGGATGCATGTATGTACATATGTATGTGCATATTCATATATGTATATATGTTTAAATGTGTGCATGTGTGTGTATATATCTATATCTGTATCTATATGTGTGTATGTATAAGTATATATAGTCTCAGTCTGGAATGTGTGTATGCATACGTATATGCATGTATGTGTGTGTGTATGTTAGATTTACATAGGTATGTGTGTATATACACCTGCACATGCACACACACACATACACATATGCATACACATATACAGAGAGAGACTCCAAGCCTGGAGCACAGCAATAGCCAGCCTGCTAGTTGGTCTCCCTGCCTCCAGCCTCTCCCCACTCCAGTCCATCCTCCATTCAGTCCTAAAGCACGTCTGACCCACCCTCACCCCCCATTCACTACAAAACTTTCTGCTTGGCATTCCAAGCCCTTCACACCCTGGCTCCTTCTTACCTTTCCAGCCTGCTCACAGTTCACTCACCCCTAATACCCTGTGATCCAATGGCACTGGCCTCATTGCTATAACCACAGTGTGAGTATGGGTTCTCTGGTTATACATGCTAACTAGTGTGACAGAAACTCTAATTAGACATACTTCTCAGTGCATGCAATCAAACTTTATTAATGACAGTGTGCCAACAATACCTTCTAAAAAAGAACCCAACCACCTTACATGTTAGAGGGTTCTTATCATCCTGCATGGAGTGTGGGGGGGAGAGGCGGGGAGGTTCAGGGAGAACTAACTCGTCCACCTGTCACCCAGCTCTCCCCTGTGGCTCCAAGAAGCTATAGCGTGTGTAAGGGCCACACCCCAGTAAACTGTCTCAGCAAGCAGGCTAAACCAGATTGAGGGTAACTGACAGGCCTCAAACTCCTTGGTGAGTTACACAGATGTCCACCCCCAGACATGTGGAGACTTTCCCTGGCACTTTGGGCAGATGAGAACAATTTATTTCAACAGCCAAGAGGACGGCTGAGGCAGGCACTGTGGAGCATGTAGAGCTTGGTCAGATATCAAAGGCGCCAAGGCCATCCATTGCATCCCCAGCCATCACTGGCCATCTTTACTTTTGTCCTGCCACCAGACTTAAATGACTGGAAGAGAGAGTGAGGCTGATGACTTCATGCAACTCTGCCTCACTTAAATCCAATTCAGGAGCAAGCCGAAGCATCACCCCAGGCTGTCACTGGTCCTCTATAAAAACAAAGGACAAACGTCATCCGCACAAGCTTCATTCTCTGCCCAGCTGGAGGCCGTGTGTGTGTGTGTGTGTGTGTGTGTGTGTGTGTGTACGCGCAAATATATAAATGTGTGCATATATTGGTACGCATATATACATACATACACACATATATGTCTTTGTACCTCCAGTGCTTAGCACAGTAACTGGCACATAGTAGGTGATTAATAGGTGCTTCTTGACTGACCCTTCCCCCCAAAAGGGAGCTGTCCTAGGCCCAGAGATTTGTGTCCTCCTGGTTTCTGAGAGATACTAAGCTGAAACACCTTGGCCCCTCCTGGGGCTCTCGCTTAGAGACTGGTGGAGAGAGGTCGCAATGGCTTTCATTGCAGTAGCAGAGGCCTCAGCAGCGTTGTCAATTCAACAAATATTTATAAAGCATCTTTTTTATGTTTGTTTGGTTGCTTTGCCTAAGTCATCTCATTTGAACCTCATCACCGCTGTGCAGAAGCCAGAACTAAATCTGAGTTTAGATGACTAGCAAATAAATCCTGAGCAGCTGCCTGAGGCACTGGGGTTAAGTCATTTATTCTGTGGCTTTTACAATCACAGTTTTGTTGTTCTTGTTTAGCCATTTTTCAGTCCTGTCCAACTCTCTGAAAGCCCATTTGGGGTTTTCTTGTCAAAGATACTACAGTGGTTTGCCCTTTCTTTCTTTAGTTCATTTTACAGATGAGGAAACTGAGGCAAACACGGTTAAGTAGCTCACCCAGTTTACCATAACTAGTTAGTGTACACAGTCAAATTTGAACTTAGGAAGATGAGTTTTCCTGACTCTTGACTACAGGCCCTGTGTTCTATCCACTGTGCCTGGATAGAATAAATGTCAGAGACAGGATTTGAATCCATGTCTTCCAAGTGCAGCCCTTGATCTACAGTTCTACATTGTCTCTTAAATTTAGATGTGGTGAAGCTGAGAGGGATAGTTAATATCTTAGATAACAAAATCAGGGTCTAAAAAACTTTTGACAGGCTGGAATAATGACCCAAATATCTAATAAAATAGAATAAAAATAAGTGTGTGGGATGAAAGACCCTCACCAATTAAAAAGTTAATTTATAATAAGGAGCCATCTCAGGGTGGGAACAGAAATAAATTTTATTCAATTCTCATGAGAACAGGCTGTCCTCTGCCAGAACAGATCTAGCAAGGGAGGTGCTTTACAAAAGGCAAAGCACCAATAATTATACCTAACACAAGAGAATTCCCACCCACCTCTGACCCTTCTCACCATTGGCTGGGAGGTGGGCTTACAATCTGAACACGAAAGCTAGACAAAGAACCAGGAAATCAAGGCACAGAAACTCCAATTCCCATTCCTTTAGTTAATGATTACAAGTGAGGTAACATCTATAAATCTAAAGGAGGAGAACAGGATAAGGGGAGGGAGAGACCCTCTCCATTCTTCTACAGTACTTTTACAGTATAGGAAAGCAGGTCACAGTGACGCTATTCTTACTGAGCAAATCTTTAAACCAGAACCAGAAGAAAGGACAAAAAGTTTTAGGGTAAACTTTCCCAGAGGCTGAGACATCAGACCCTCATGGCCTCAGAATTTTTCCACTTGCCTATTTCCCTATTTCTTGATTTTTTTTTTTATTTTTATTCCATAAATTAACCCATTTATTGTTGGACTATGGGCTACAGGTATTTGATAAGAAGATTTTACTGGTCTTTCAATTCCTTCAGTCTTCTGATGGCAGATTTGACTGTGACTGCAGAGGTGGTATTGTAGGTCCATGCACCACCAGCTACAGTTTTCATACAGGATCCACAATGCCAGATACCCACGGCCCGTCTCTTCATTTTGGTCTTGCCACAGAAGGAGCAGGTATACTTGGCATGCTGGCTAATTTCAATTTTCTTCACCATTTTTCTGAGGGATGCACCATAACGTGTTCCATATTTACCAACAATTCCAACCTTCTTGGTGCGTTTAGCCATGTTACCAGTCGCGGGGCTGGAGCTCGGAGAGGCCTATTTCTTGATTTTTAAACATTTCTTGTGTGTGTATGTGTGTGTGTGTGTGTGTGTGTGTGTGTGTGTGTGTGTGTGTAAGTATATATATAGTGTGTGTGATGAGGGTTTGGGGTGAGAGGTGCTCGACACCCCAAAGTACAGAAACACTGGGTGCTGCCGAAAGAATTCGACTCAAGCCTTCTCAGCCAAGGGAAAAGAAAGTTTATTAAGAGTTAGCCACATAGGCCTGCCCCCAGAGATCCCATCTCTTGCGACGCCTGTAAGGAAAGCGGGCCAGACCAATCTGAGCTAGATTGGATCTGACCACCTTCATGGAGGCAAGATGGAGATTATATACACAAAGGTTGTGGGAGGGATTGAGGGGTGGTCTGGGGTGGCCAGAGGAGGGGTCTAGGGAAGGACTTAAGGAGGAGTCTAAGGAGGAGCCTGAAAGGACTGGGATCAGGTCAGACTCCCGGGTGGGGGAAATAGCTGAAGGCTATATGGAAATGACAACCCATAAAGGGCTGGGGTAGCAGAGCTAGGGTATAGATATTTTGATCAGGTTTAAGGATGGGAAATAGGATTAAGGGCGGGAGGTCATTGGGAAGACAAGATTAAGGGTGGGAAACAGCTGGACAATAGAGGACTGGGCAAGGTAGGCATTTGGGCTTAATGGTTATAGCCTCAGGCCAAGGCCAGGTAGAGTGGGAAGATTCAAGGAGAGTTCAAGGGTTCAAGGGGTTCCCAGAGACTATGCCCTCATCATGTGTGTGTGCGTATGTAAGTACACACACACACACACACACACACATACATACGTTCCCTGTGAAGTCTTCACATTTTATTTGCCTCACACATAAGTTATGAACCCTACATTTTGGGTAAAAAAAATCAACTTTACAAGTAAAGGATTGGAGAGGGATTCCTATGCAAAGAACATGGGCTTTTTATTGGATTTGAAGCTGGATATGAGCCAATAATACAACATGGCAATCAAAAACCCAATTAAGCCTACTGGGAGGAATAAACTAGGATCAGTCTTTTATCTGGGAACTCCCCACTCTGAAGTAGATCACACCCTTTTCCTGACTTAATAGCTAAGATCTGGGAATCGCTGGAGGCATTAATTACTCTGGGTCACCAAGCTAGTAAGTGTGAGAGCCTGGGAATGAAATCCAAATTGTCCTGACTCTGAGCCAAGAATTGTTAATCCACCTCACCCCACTGCCTCTGATTCTGTTTAGGCTGCATTAGTAATTCTATTCCCTTCTGTACCGGTCAGGCCATCTTTTAGGAAGGATATTAAAAAGATGGCACCATATATAGAGGACCAAAATGTTGAAGGGACACAACATCAAGGGGCTGGATGAACAAAAGTAATAATTATGACTGTTCATGTTTCTAAGGTGTTTTATAGTTGACAATTTGTTTTCCTCGCAGCTGAATGAGGTATTGGGAATAAATATTTTATCCTTATTTTATAGATTCAGAAGTGAATATAAAATTTGTGTAGCAGGTTAAGTCTGAGAAATAGTCCAAATCTAAGATATGAGCCCCCTCTGGACTGAACTATAGAGTTTGAAAATTTTAGTAGCTAAACTTGACTCGTGTGTGTGTGTATATGCATATACATATATATATATACACATATATATAATGCACACATACATATTGTCTTTAAATTAAAGTTGTATTTTACTTTGTTTATGTATAGCTATGTAGTTTGACAATGTATACAATTGCTTTTTGCAGCTTTTAGCTCCTTCAATTTTATTTGAATTTAATTTCTTATTATGCAACCGAGAACCAATGCTTTTTCGGTTGGTTTGTGGCAGTCCTTTAGAAAATATAAAAAATTCATAAAATAAAACTGATTATAAAATAAATAATACTGAATTAATGTTTTAAAACATTTCTCAAAATTTGTTCTTCAAACTAATAAGATGTCTTGTAAATTTAATTGGATTGTAATTATAAATGCTTGATTTATTGCCCTATGCTGAATTTGTATTCCTGAAATCATGAACCATGATATTTATATACAATAGTATATACCATGATATTTACAATGGAATACATATTACAATAGTATATATGTATGTATGTATGTATGTATATAGCCTTATTGTAATAAAATATCATGGTTCTTGATCTCCATGTATGTGTGTACATGTGTGAACACACATAGACAGAGAGTGTCAACCTCTCACAGAGTTTGTTCTAAGAAAGAGACAATCAGCTTGTGTGTGCATGTTTAATTTCTCTCAAGCTGGCTTGACATGGGAGTTACAGTCCAAAACTGGGCCCCCCTAAGGGGGCCAGTCCATAACTGGTTTGATTTGAAAATCAGGATGCCCAGTTTATATAACTTTGCAACTAGGGCTGATATCACCCCACCTCCCTACAGAAAAATACCTCTTCTATCAGATCACACACACACACCTCCCCCCCCCCCCCCTCCCCATATCAGACTACTCCCAGCCTTGGTCTATCTAGGCAGAATCTGTATCCAGCCAAGCCTGAGAGGATTAAACCAATTCAGTTCTGCTTTGGCGTTTGACCAGTATAAGCCTCAATGTAATCTCATTATCAGTAATGTCCTTCTAAAGGAGAGACTGAATTTGTAAAGGGGGATGGGGGAGGTTGGGGGGAAACTATGAGTCTCCAAGACACTAATTACTAAGATTTAAAATCATTTTTTACTATAGATTGATAGATAGATAGATAGATGGATGGATGGATGGATAGAGTACAAGAAGAATGGTGAAAAGACTTGAAATGTCAGATAAGGCTTGGCTGAAAGAACTAGAGAGGTGATGTGGTGTTTGCAGAGGAAAGAACTCTGAACTTGGAATAGGAAGACGCGTCAAATATGGCCTTCGATACTAGTCATGAGACAATGGGCTAGTTACTCAACCACCCTGAGTTTGTTTCTTCATCTGTGAAGTGGAAATATCATCTCTAATACACTCATAGGTCTGTTGTGGACCTCAAATGAGGTAAGGTGTATAAATTCCTTTGTAACTTTAAATCGCAGTATTTCACATATTATTATAATCACTATTACTAATAATAATAACAATAACCTCAGTTCTAGAAATTGCCAGCTTTATGACTATGAGCAAGTCACTTAATTTGAACCTCACTCTCCTTTTCTATAAATGTGTACTTCCTGACTCATAAAGTTGTGAAGACAGTACTTTACAAATGTGAGTGTGAATTAGAATTACATACTGTGTCCCAAAAATCTTTGTGGCTACAAAAGTTCTATCTATCAAAAACCTACCTTCAAGTTATGAAAGCTTAAAGCAACACTAAGACTTTTGGGATACCTTGGATGTAGCCTGGAGAAGAAAAGACTTAGTGAAGATATGTCTGTTACTTTCAAATAGTGGAAGAGCTATTACATGAAATGAAGATTTGCTTTAGTGAACTAGGACCAATGGGAAAGATTCACAAAGAAGATATGTCTCCACATTGGGACAAACTTACTAAAAATTAATGGGAGCTCTCTCAATTTGGAATGGAAGGTAGTGAGGTCTCTGTCACTGCAGATCTTCAAGCAGAGAAGAATGAAAACTTCCTGGGTATATAATAGAGGGGATTCCTATTCAGATGTGAGTTAGGACAAATGACCTCTGAAGTCTTTTTCAGCTTTGAGATTTTATGAGCTATGAATGAAGGAGTCCTAACACTTCCTGACATGAATGCTCTATTGTTCTTGGCAACAGATTTCTAAATGAGCCCATCTATCATCAGATTGTGCACCTGTCCTTTGGGCTGTGACATCTGGTATCCATCTTCCTGCCTACTCCCCTCCCTGGGCCTCAGTTCCTTATTTGTAAAATGGGAGAGTTTGATTGACTAACTAGCAAGGTTCCTTCTGACTCTAAGTCTGTAAGTTGGTGATCATATCATGCCATGTAATGGACTCTCATTGAGAAGATGATAATCCATAAATCTTTAATCTGAGTCCTTTATCCTATGACAGTCTAAATTGTAAGGGCTACAGCTAATCTCTATCTAGTGAAGAAGATGCTCTCCCTTACCAAGATGTTTCTCATCTCAAGGATGGATCTAGAGATAGAAAGGAAAGGACAGAGACAGATATTTTTCATTAAGCTCCATGACTTTTGATCAGCCAGTTTCTCTTTAGTCACCTCAAGTTCTCTTTGACCCAGACAATGTGATTAAGGACTAGAGCTTATGTGTATATTATATGAATGGGGAAGAAGTCCATGCGCACCCAGATCAATAACCTTCTCTTCCTTTTCTTCCCTTCCTTCTCCCTTTTTTCTTCAGTACTATAGACAAAATCCCTCTGTCTTTCCTCCAAACCCAGCATCCCTGCCTTTCTACCTAATCTCTCTCTCTCCCTCCCTCTCTCTCTCTCTCTCTCTCTCTCTCTCTCTCTCTGTCCCTCCCTCTGTCTCTTTCTCTCTCTCGCTTGCTCTCTCTCTCCCTCCTTTGGCTATAGATTGAGGAGATAGCAGGAGGGCTAATTAATGAGAGCCATTGAAAGAAAGGACTGAGCAGATTTGGGTCATCTACTCCAAGGTCTTTCACAAAATCAATTGAGAGGCTTCTGAAAAAAGTGACATGTCTCATCTGTTTTAGCTTCATGAAGAAGCCCACAAATATTGACAGTGGTCCTCTCTTCTCCATGGTTATTTCTTAAAAGTCTAGGGTGATAGTGATGGGGGTACAGTCTCTGGGAGACCCCTTGAACTCTCCTTGAATCTTCCCACTAGATCTGACCTTCCCCTGAGGCCATAAGCCTTTCCTTACCGCTAGGCCCCAATCTCTGTTACCCTTAAACTAGCCTAGCCCTCTATTGTCTGTTAACTCCAGGTAATGGATATAACAGAGATAACAGCTATTTCCCACCCTTAATCTCACTCCTGGAGTCTTGACCTCTAGTCATCCCAGTCCCACCAAGATCCTCCTTAGACTCCTCCTCAAGACCCTCTCTAAACCTCTCCTCTAGTCACCCCAGACTACTTGACCACCCCTCAATCCCTCCCACAATCTTGCTGTATATAAATCTCATCTTGCCTCCATGAAGGTGCTCAGATTCAATCTAGTTCAAACAAGCATCACATCTTAAGACTACCCATTTTGGCGAATGTTTAATTAACTTTATCTTTTTCTTTGACTTAGAAGGTTTGAGTCAAACTGACCTTGCATGTTGGCATTTTGAGGTCTTAAGCACCCCTAAAAACCTATGGTTCCCTACCCTCATCATTTTGGTTTAACTCATCAATGGGAGCCACTCCCTGCACCTGTCAGGGTTCATAACTTGTTGATCAGGAGCTCTGAAAAATGAACTGTATTATTTCAGGGCTTCTCCCTCTCCTTGTTTTCTGAATATTGTTTGAAAACATCATGAAAAATGAGTTGATTTCAATATTCAGATTATCTCAGCTCTCATCAAATGTCTGCTCTCTTCACTGGTTCATAACTTGGGGCAGCTAGGTGGCACAGTGAATAGAGCACCAGCCCTGGAGTCAGGAAGACCTGAGTTCAAGTCCAGCTTCAGACATTTGACATCCTTACTAGCTATGTGACCTTGGGCAAGTCACTTAACCCCAATTGCCCTGCCTTCCCCCCTCCAAAAAAAAAAAAAAGAAAGAATACTTCCTAACTCATCTGTACCTTCTTATCTTACTCAGTTCTCGTCCACCTAGCAAATGCGATGCACCCTTTCTTAGGTTTGTTTTAATATTTCATCAGACTACTGTAGCGCTTGGGCTTTCCATGTGTTAATCATCGATCTCATTACCTAATCCGACCGACTCCTTTTCTTGTCAAACATGTTCCTGACATATGTTATATCACTTCTGTCACTGAAGTCATTGTTGACAATATGCTGCATGGTGAGACAGAGAAGACTGTGGACTTTGGGGATGAAGCCTATTGCAGAATACACCAGCACTCAGAAAGAGGCTGTGCACCGGGTGAAGAAGGGGGCCTAGACTCATACCAGGGAACCCTCAGACCCATACCTGGGCATCATGAGAGGAATAAGTTGGAATTAGCAGCTTCTTGCCCATTAACCAGTTCCAGATCACAGACTCAAGAAAAACTGATGAGCCTGTACATCCTCTCCTCCCCTGCCCCACTCATCCCCACCTCAAGCTGTTTCAGATCTTTGGCAGTCAGTATATACTGAGAGAGGAGCAAATTCAGAAGCAGCTAACAGCAGTATGGCTCAGACCCAAGAGCGGAACAGCATATGAATTCTAGTCTTCAACTCAGTTTGAAATCTGAAAAGGAATAAGCAGGAATCCCAGGCCAAAAAGAAGCCTAGTTTGGAAAGTTTGTACCAGCAGAGCTACCCAGCTGGCTGACAGTGGCTCAGTCCAGTAGCATCTACTATATTGCTCAGACCTGAACCCAGGTTAGAAACTTGAAGAGTTCAGCCTAGGGAGTAAGCAATCAGATCTCACCTTGGATCAGACTACCTTGGGACCAGGTCCCAAGCTTGAGCTATTCCTGAGATCCTGAAATAACACAATACTCATTTCCCCAAGAAAGCAACAGCAGGACCAACCCAGGCCTTATCTACAGAAGTTCACAGAGCCCAGCCCTAACATCAAATCCAAAGTCAGGCAAAGAAGAGGGCTCACTTATTTATTTATTTTTTGTAAATAGCATTTTATTTTTTCCAATTACATGTAAAGGTGGTTTTGAACATTCATTTTTATAAGATTTTGAGTTCCACATTTTCCTCCCTTCCTCCCTCCCCTCCCCAAGACAGCAAGCAATCTGATAGAGATCATACATGTACGAACATGTTGAACATATTTCCACATTAGTCATGTTGTGAGAGAAGAAACAGAACAAAAGGGAAAAACCATGCGAAAAAAAACAGTGGAAATAGTATTCTTCAATCTGCATTCAGACTCCATAATTCTTTCTCTAGACGTGGACAGCATTTTCCACCATGAGTCTTTTGGAATTGTCTTGTATCATTGTATTGCTGAGGAGAGTTGAGTCTATCATAGGTGATCATTGAACAATGTTGTTACTGTGTAAAATGTTCTCCTGATTCTGCTCACTCCACTCAGCATTAATTCATGTCTTTCCAGGTTTTTCTGAAATCCACTGGCTCATCATTTCTTATAGCACAATAGTATTCTATTGCATTCATATACCACAATTCATTCAGGGCATTGATAGGCAATTGATGGGCATCCCTTCAATTTCCAATTCTTCGCCACTGCAAAAAGAGATGCTAGAAATATTTTTGTACATGTGGGTTCTTTGTCCCTTTTTTATGATCTCTTTGGGATACAGATCCAGTAGTGGTATTGCTGGATCAAAGGGCATGCACAGTTTGGTTGCCCTTTGGGCATAGTTCCAAATTGCGCTCCAGGATGGTTAAATCAGTACACAACTCCACCAACAATGTATTATTGTTCCAATTTTCCCATATCTTCTCCAGCATTTTTCATTTTTCTTTTCTTTTATATTAGGCCCTCTTATAGGTGTGAGATGGTACCTCAGAGTTGTTTTAATTTATGTTTCTCTAATCAATAGTGCTTTAGAGCATTTTTCCTATAACTATAGACAGCTTTAATTTCTTCCTCTGAAAACTGCCTGTTCATATCCTTTGACCATTTCTCAATTGGGGAATGATTTGTATTCTTATAACAATTGACTCAGTTCTCTATATATTTGAGAGATTAGGCCTTTCAGATACAACGTCTGTAAAAAATTGTTTCCCAGCTTTCTGCTTTTCTTCTAATCTTGGTGGCAACAGTTTTGTCTGTGCAAAACCTTTTTAATTTAATGTCATCAAAATTATCCATTTTGTAATGTTCTCTCTCTCTTGTTTGGTCATAAATTCTTCCCTTCTCCATAGATCTGACAGGTAAACTATTCCTTGCTTTCCTAATTTATTTATGGTATCATCCCTTATGTCTAAATCAGGTACCCATTTTGAACTTATCTTGGTATATGTGTGAGATGTTGGTCTATGCCTAATTTCTGCCATACTATTTTCCAGTTTTCCTAGCAGTTTTTGTCAGATAGTAAATTCTTATCCCAGAAGCTAGGCTTACTATAGTCAATTACTACCGTATCTTATGTACCTAATCCATTCCATTGATTTACCACTCTATTTCTTAGCCAGTACCAAGTAGTTTTGATAATTGCTGCTTCATAATACAGTTTTAGATATGACAGGGCTAGGCAAGAGTACTCACTTATACTAAAAACCCTACAAAGTACAGGAAAAGGACAGATTTTAAATAGAATAAAAAAGTATGTATCTTAAACCCATAAACAGTAATACTGACAATGGGTAAGCCTGAAGCTTTCTCAATAAATACAGGAGTAAAGCTATAACAACGGTGTTACTTGCAGCTACATAGCTACTGGCTGTGTAAGGCCAATAACACCAGCACACAGAAGGGCTGCTAGCACGGGTTCTTTGATCTGCTTTTCTAAGGAAAGCAACTTTAAAGGGTTAACAATCTCACTTTAATTAAACATACATATATCATTCACTTGGTTTAGGGAAAAAAGCTAGCTCCCTGAACTTCAGAGCAAATACAAACAGAAATTACAGAGAAAATATAAATAGAGCAAACAACACAAATCAACAGACAAGCTGTTAGCTGTCTGACAAAAGCTATACATACATAGTTACCAGAGAGAGAAGCACCAACATCTGGGTTTTCAAAGCTTGGGGGCTCCTTAACAGCTACCCAGAGTCTTTACACCAACATTCTTCCAATGAGTATGCCCCAAACAAAATGCTAAATTCTCACCTCTCCTGACCTAATTAGCAAAAGGGTATGGGCCTTTCTGCAAACAAAGGCAAGACTCAGTCAAAGGCATTCATTGTGCTGAGAAGCACTCCAAAAAAAAGAGACAACAAAAAGTCCCACTTTGCTTGCCCTTATAAAAACTAAGGTGCCCTCCTTTCTCTACTATTACTTAACATAGTTCTAGAAATGTTAGTGGTAGAAATAACACAATAGAAATAAAGTGAAGGCACAAATACAAGCAAAGAATAAAATACTGATTGAATATATTTAGCCTGGAAAAAAGAAGGTGTTGAAGTTTATGAAAGTTTTCTACTGAAATTTCGAAAGACTCATGTAAAGGACTGAGAGATGGAAGAGTAATAAAAGCTACTTTGTATATTCTTTCTTCCTCAGCTTGCTACACCTCAAATCTGATAATTAATACTCAGAAACTTTTTGGCATTAGCTAATAAAGTGCCTAAAAGCTGAATTCCAATAATTAAATAATTTTGCTTAAGACAGAAGTATTTAATGAGAAATATCAAAGCATACACATTAGGGAAGAAATTAATAATGATAAATTAATCATGTTAATTACAAATAGAATAAGTTGAGTTATTAAACACATAAATTATCTGGGGAAATATCTCTCTACAAATGTACAAATTTATTCTCAAAAACTGACATATATATGGTGTGTGTGTGTGTGTATGTGTGTACACATACACACAGAATAGAATTCTAAATAATAATCCTAAAAAAATAAGGCACACATTTATTTCTGAAAAGAGGATGCCAATGGATTAGCTATCTTGGAACCAGAGGGGCCTACACAAGGCCATGTGGACTTCCCAACTTCTATTAGGGAGAGATAAAAAAATGGACAAGTAAGGAAGATGATTTCTGGTTACTCTTCTCTCCACCTGAAGAGCAGCCTTCTATCCACTACCACCCATAGAGAAAGTGAGAAGGCTATTATATTCTGAGAGAAATTATTAATTTACTATCATATTAGTAACCAATTATTAAATTAGGGTCCAGGTTTTTCTCCCTTTATTTCCTCATTTAAAGCCCAGTCCCCGTAAAAAAAAATGAGTCTCTGAAGGATGTGGCATACTGATGAAACTGCCCTAACTTTCAGGGAACATGCTGCTTAATCTTGGGTAAGATCCCGCCCAACTAGGAGACCTAAAAGAGTGTAAATAGAATCCAGTCTTGGTGAGTTCTTGCCCCAAGGAGAACTTCCCCTATCCTTTTACCCCTCCATTGCAATTTAGGGTGCCCCAGCTCATGAAGGAGAAAATCAACCAGAGTGATCTGGATGGAGATGGACTCCCATGTCTAGATGGCTGTTGGCAGCTGAGTCTCATGATCAAGCTGCATTCTCAGCAGGAAGAGCTGAAGACTTCTAGCCCACCAATCAGGATTGATTTCCACTTGTCAGAGGGCATTCTACTTAAAAGAATATTTAAGGTTTTCAGGCTGTGAATTTTTTTATCTTTGGTTTTCCACTGACCATTAATTATTAATTATTAGCTAGAGGTAGAGAGGATGATACAGATGTGCATGTGCCTTCAGAATAGGTCATTGTATTATTAATTTAACTATGTTATTTTGTTCCAAGAAACCTCTCATGAAGTAAGAATAATCTGCAATGCATGTAATGTAAAACATCAATGAAATTCAAAGTGTCAAAAAAAAAAAAAAGAAGATAGGTGGGACAGGGCCAAAAACCCTCTGCTCTCTTGGTTTCCCAAGAGGAGAGAGGAGAGAAAATCCAAGCCTTGACTCTCCTCTCCTTTTTAACCACAGGGAAAAAGAACAAAGTCAAGAGAAATACCCAAGAAGACCTCTGTCTTGAAGCTCCATAGGCTTTTCTGGTAAAATCAAATCCCACATTCTTAAGTTACATTCCTTCTTGCTACAATATAAGCATGCTCCTCTGCTCTACACTGAGAGTAAGGGAAGATCTTTTTTTTATGTTTTCTTAATATTTTTTTCAGTATTATTATAGTTTCCCATAGTATCCCTCCCATTTTCCTTTCCAGAGAGTCATCCCACATAACAGGCGATATTTTTTAAACACAAAAAGAAGAGGAAAAAAAAGAGCATTGAAAAATTCTGAAAATATTATCAATGCGCCACACCCATGGCACTCCTTGTTGGTAAAGATAGTCATCTTCTTATATCTCTTCTTTTGAGTCATGCTTGTTGTTTGTAATTTGGTGATTTTCACTTGATTTTTTTTTAATGGTTGTTCTTTCCATTCTCCTTGTTGTAGTCATTGTGCATATTGTTTTCTTGGTTCAGCTTACTTCACTCTTCATCAGTTCATACAGCTCTTTCCATGATTCTCTGCACGCATCACATTCATTTTTTACAGCACAATAATATTCCATCACATTCACACATAACAATTTATTTAGCCATTTTCCAGTCAGTGGGCATGTAATTTGTTCTTAATTCTTTGCTATCAATTTTTTTAAAAAGTACCACTATAAACATTTTGGTGAATATGGGAGTTTCTTTTATAAATGACCTCTTAAGGATATAAGTCTAGCAATGGAATCTCTGAGTCAAAATTTATGGATTTTAGCTACTTTATTTGCATTATTCCAAATTGTTTTTCCAAATGGTTGTCTGAATTCGCAGGTCTACAAATAATGTACTAGTGTGCCTATCATCCCACAACCCCTCCAACATTGACTGTTCCTATCTTTTGTCAACTTTGCCAATTTTCAGAGCTTGAGGTAACCTCAGGGTTGATTTACATTTCTTGCATTACTAGAGATTTGTAGCATTCAGTCATATAGTTGTTAATAGTTTGCAGTTCTTTTGAGAAGCACTTCTTCACATCCTTTACCACTTATCTGTTGAGGGATGGTTTTTGGTGAAGTATATATATATACACACACATGAATGGGATGGATAATTGTGAAGACTTCACAGGGTATGTTTAAGGGAGTAGGAGAGGTTTGGGATTTGGCCTTGTGATTTTGAAAGGTCAGGGCCTGGAGCTGTGGGCATGCCCTTCCCCCCCTCTCTCAGATGTTAGAAGATAATGAACTTTCTGTGAGCTATTTGTTCTCTGCTCCAGGAAGGTCTCTCCTCCCCCCCCCCCCCAACCCCATTTCTTCTCCTAGACTTTCAGATGCCACCCAGGCAGTTGAGTTCTGATAGGGAAAACTTGAATGGGCTAGATCAGCCTTGGTCCCCTGTCTAGTTTTCATGCCTAGACTGTAAGCCCATCTCCCAACCAATGGTGAGAAGGGATAGAGGTGGGTGGGAATCTTTTTCATTAAGAGTATAAATTAAGGCAGGTTCCCTTTTACCTCACATCCTCCATTATGGAGGTGTGCCCAAATCTTGCAAGGTTTGTAAAATAAATTTACTTTGTTTCTCCTAAGGATGTCTCTCCTATTATTTGAAAATCTCGTCACACACACACACACACACACACACACATACATATATGTATGTACATATGTATATAAACATAAAATAATACATATTGTTACTTATATGTATGATATATATATAATCATATATTATTTACTATATGTAACATTGTGTGTGTGTATAAACATAAAATATTACATAATGTGGCATATAAAAGTCTGAGAGACAAGCTTCCAGGTATGAAAAAACAATTTATTAATTAGGTCAGCAAAAATAAATTGAGGTTAATGACTTCTCTTAGTGATCAAGATTGAGAGTCTTTGGACTACCTTAAATCCAATATTTTCCTTCTGACTGGGACTTCCCCTGACAAGTGAAAAGCAACTCTAATAGGTATTGAGTAGGTGGGCTAATTACATCCTAATTACTTCATTGTTGTGGGGAGGAAGTCAGCAGAGGAGGAGGCCTGGTCTTGACATTCAGCAGCCTCCAGCAATCTGGGCAAGGAAAACCACTCCATTCTGGTTAAGTTTCTCCTTTGTGAGCCACATTGCCCCAAACTCTAATGAAGGGAAATAGGGCAAAGCTCTTACTCCCAGGGGGAGGGTTTAACTCAAATTGGGTCCTGTTTAAAGAGTAAACAGAATCCTGGCACCCATTTGAATGGGGCCCAGCCCAAACTCATTAAGAAAGAGACACTTGGGAGGGGCTGAAATTCTGTTGACATTCCTCAGCTAGAGGGTCTAGGAGGAGCTTCTCTTTAAACCAGTATAGGAAATGGCCTTGTGACAGAGAAAAGAATATTACAAATTAATATTAATAATCAAATTTTACAGAATTAAAACTAATTTCCCTAAATAATAATATAATTATGTAACTACACATTATTATATATTACATATATTATTTATATATCTTGAATATCAAATGCTTATCAGAGAGAGATTTGATATAAAGATGTTTTCCTATTCAACCTCTTCCCTTCTTTTCCTAGGTTTTTAATTATGTTTGTACAAAAATTTTTCAGTTTCATGTTATCAAAATTTTCTATTTTATCTTTTGTGATTTCTTTTATCCCTTGTTTGGTTAAGAATACATCTACCCACAGCTGTAAGAAGTAAATGATCTTCTTCTAGATTTTTATAGTATGATCTTTAATATTAAGGTTGCATCCATATATAACATATCATGGAATATAATGTAAGATATTAAACTAAGCCAAATTTCTGCTAGAGTGCTTTACAGTTTTGTCAATAGTTATTAAAAATTAAATAAGAATTTTTCTCCCTAGGTAATTTATGTTTTTCATTTTATCAAACACTAGGTTTTTAAGTTCTATTGTTTCTGATTTCAAGGTTTCTTGTTTCCTATATCCAAAACTGCCAGGTATGAAGCTCATTGGATGCAGCCTCTACACTTTGTTGTAATGAATGTCAGTCTTGAACTAAGCCTATTCATTATAGAAAGCTCCCTTCTCAATCTACGACTAATTGGAAACCATTCTTTCCTGAGAACTATTGGACTAACTTGAGATAAGGGAAAGGTGAGATATTTTGCCCTCTGTGGCTTTCCTTCCCACAAATCAGGCAGTAATTGAGTGTTAATTATTAATTTTGCTACTGTCAAGGACAGCTGAGGTGACAGTCTCTTAATATACATATGAAAAAATATTATACTTATTTCACTTGTGCCCAGAGTACACAATAGGTCTAACAGGCAGAAGCTATAGAAAGGCTAATTTAAAGTTTAATGTAAGAAAAAGCTTTCTGACAATTAGAGCTCTCTAAAAGTTAGAGAGGCCTTTGGAGGTTATAAATTACCTCTCACTATTAGTTCTTCCAGTAAGGAAAGGCTGGAGAGTACGTATTAGGTTGACTGGTAGATGGGGCCTGAAGTCAGGAGGATCTGAATTCAAATCCAGCCTCAGGACACTTTCTAGCTGTGTGGCCCTGGGCAAGTTACTTAACTTCTGCCTGTCTCAGTTTCCTCAGCTGTAAAAGAGGGATAGTAATAGCACCTATCTCCCCTGGTTGTGAGGATCAAATGAAATATTTGTGAAGTGCTTGGTACACGGTAGGCACTGAATAGATGCTTGTTTCCTTTCTTGCTTTTGAGTTATGATGAAAGTGGATTTCTTAGTTATGGGTTGAACTAAATAGCCTCCACAATCCTTTCCATCTCTAAGATTCTATGAGTAGGTGTTTTTATTCTGATCTTTCAAGGATGGCTAGTAATTACCTGGAAAAGAATGAGGTAGAAGGAGGAAACTGCATTCCAACAGGTGTAAATCAATGAGGACAAAAGATAACGAGTTGGAGAGGGTATTAGGAAAGAAATTTGTGAAAAATCAGTAAAAAATAAGTTTCCACAGAATAATTAAGTCAGCCTTGAATGGGCAAGGGAGTAAAAATTAGCTAAGGCAGGTGGACCCAGACAATCAGAGAATAGCTAGTGGTTTTGTGAAAACCACAAACTCAGGATATTGGGGAAACTGGTTTAAGTCCACAATTTTTGAACATGGGATGTATGAAGAGGGACGGGGGACATGTTAATACATATCAAGGAGGAACACACAAGTAGGTGTATCAGGAAGAATGTAACCCAGAAGGGAGTGGACCAACTGTGCTGATGCTGCGTAGGTCTAACACTATAAAGCTGCTCTCATTTTTGTATTGTGGAAAATATTATACTATTTTATATCATTTTTGTAATTTCAATAAGACTCAGGGCCTGAACTACTTAACCAGAAGAAAAGCCTGATCCTAACAGTCTCTTTGTTCTCTTGTATCAACAAATCCAGATGGAGCATTTCTTGCTCTGTCCATGGCCATTAAGGGTGAAAACCTTGAGCCCAGACACTATCTTGAATTATGTGACTTTTCCTTATCTTAATATTTTACGGGCATATACTATGTTGTGGAATGTTAATGGCCAATTAAACACAGAGATCCTGGGGCTACAAATCCAATTGACACTTTGACAATTATCTAATTTGTTGTATTTACAATCTATTCCATTAAGGAAAATCCTCTTCTTGTATCATGGTTAAACATACATGGGGGTCATAAAAATGAGGTCATACAGGCTTGCTAGCTCTGCTAAAATAACGTATATAAGTTTTCTCATTGCTTTGGTCAGGCAGCCAGAGTTATACTCTGACTCCTTGTACGTACAAGTAAGCTAGCTCCGCTATGCTTTAAGGGAAAATAATAAACAACATGGATTTTTCTATCACCTAGCTCTGTTGTTTCCTTCAACCAAATTTTCAGGTTTAACAGTATTTATTGCTTCCTCTTCCCAAAAAGAGCAAAACCCACTTCTGGCCAGAAACATGAGTTTGAATCCTCTGGACTCCCACCAAATAAATTTTCTTTAATATCTGAATCTCAGTGTTAAGCGTTTTTATAACAAAATTCTTAGCTCTGTGCCTGTTGTATTGAATTAGAAGAGGCTTCCAGCTGTCTTTGGTTTCATGATAGCTTTGTGCCTGTCCTATTTTTATTGATTTTGGATAAATGGTAAACTATTCATTAATTTCTTCTGCACCAGCTTTTTCAAGTCTTAGAGCCAAGCTTGGCCACCAACCAGGACCAGGTAAAGGTGGAGAGGAGGACACGAGAAAAGTGCCATATCTTCAGCATATAATTTGCCTACTTGGTGAAACCTGTTATTCACAGAGCATCTAGGAATGATTAGGATTATTAGGAATGATTGAGAGATGAAGTAGCATCAGAATTATTTGAGATTCATTCAGTTTCTAGGCCCAGAATCTCTATTATCTGGCCACTTTCACTCCCCATTATCCCACCCCTAATGGAAAAAAGACACGGAATGCAAAAATTTATATTTTATTTGAATTCAAAAAATTTAAAATAGCTTTCAAATTCAGGGAAGTACCATATGCCAGGACATCAGGGGAGAAAGCCTCATATACAGAGACAGATAAATTAACACATATATACTTCAGACAAGCCAAGAGGGTGTATAGATTACATATTTACAATGCCGGTTATTTTCTGTAAACCATATTTATACATTTTAATACATTTACAAAAAAGGGCTCCACTACTTTTTTACCTACAATGAAAAAAATTTACATTGTTTCTTATTTTTTCAGCTGTACAAACTTTGTTTCATAAAAATATATCTCTGTACAAAAGAGTTTCTTTTTTTTTTTCTTTTTCCTTTTTTTTTTCCCCATGGGCTGGAGGTGTGCAAGTAGTGAGTTCGGGTGGCGATGAAGCAGCCACGAAAAATCCCTTAAGTTTTTCTTGTTACTTGGAGAGATTCTGACTGCCCATTTGCAAAAAAATGATTTCTCTCCTCCACCCTTCCCCCAGTTTTGAGAGAAAATTCCAAAAGTGGGAAAGGGGGGAGGAGAGGATATGAGATGGATTATTTGGAGAGAAGCATGTAGTGGGAGAAGGGGCTGGGGACTGGGAGACAGTACAGCAGCCAAATAACTTTCTGCATTTTGTTCAAAATGAAGAAAAGCAGAAGTCTAAGTGTGACTTGAAGTGTCCTTGTCTAATTCCTAGGCCTGCTGTGCATTATCACTAACGGATGCTGTTGCTACCGCCAATGCAGAGCTTTCTCCTGGCTTTGGTCAATCTCCACAATAACCGGATGTTAGAGATTTCCAAGAGGGTGTCTCTCATTGACAAGGCTTAGAGAGGTATCAATGTCATTCCCCAACCCTTATTCACACTACAAGAATTTAACAATGGCTAATCTTCAAACACATACAATTTAGAGATGACAAAGCTGCACATTTCTATTTGTTATTTCAAGATTTAACATGACCCAGACAATTCTGGTTCCTGCTAAAGTTAATGTCCAATGTTGACATTAGCTAGAAACTGAACCTTAGAGTAAGTACTATGTGTGTGTGTGCGCACATACACACACATACACACACGAATGCAAACACACACGTTCATGTATATGTCTGTGCAGAAATTGGCCTACCAGAAAGTTAGCAATAGGGACCTACTCAATTCAGGACTTTTAAAATAATGAATTCAGTTTAAAAAAATCTTTTTAAGTCATAAAACAGTGAGTTCAAAACAAGTTAATTTTATAGAACTATTTTTACTTTCACTGTTAAATAGATAAAACAGTGAGAATTTTTTTCAAGCCTTCTTTTAACTACATTGAAAAAACTGAGAGGCTTATTAACTTAATTTCTTTGTGTAAAAAAGTCCTGGAAGGCTCAGCTCCCTATGTTATTAGCGATGTTTAGGGTCAGAATTCTTCTTCTTCACTGACACAAACATATACGTGCCCAAATCTTGCCCTCCAACATAGGTATCACAACTCTGTTTCTAACATTGTTTTGTTTCTCCATTTGTTCTCCCCTGCCTGGGCTAAACAGGCCAAATTTGGAGCCTCCTAGAATATCAGGAATTGTCTGTTCCTCTCTTCTCTTAGCCCCCAGAGTCTGCTTTACTGCCCGGACCCAGAGTTCCTCTCTATTGTTCCCTGCCTTCAGGAGCTCCCAGCTCTTTCACTGTCTGGACCTGCTATTCTCACAATGCCTCCCTACATTAATCCTTTCTGTGGCCTCATCCATGGTGTGTCCTAGATCTCAAGGAATCAGTGATCTCTCTGATAGGGATTTTCCATTCATCAGTGCAGACTGAAACCAAGTCATCTTTCTTATAGTTACTGTGCAATTATTATCCATACACCTTCCTTAGCAGGCCTCTCCTTCTAAATTTCTGGTCTTTCTTCCTCTTGGCTCACCTTATCTTTCCTTCTCACAGCTCAACATGACATTTAATTCATTGGTTTGAAGTAAACACAACAATCATTTTTCAATCTCCCTCAGAGTTTTCTTTGCCCTTGGCTGACTCCTGACTTCCATTTTGCAGATCAGTCAACCTATTTGCAAAGGGATGATTTTCTCCCATAAATCTTGTCACAAAGGTAATCCATACCTGGATGTTTGGTAAGGCTAGGGGAGAGTTAAATACCGCTCTCTGTGATGGGGTATTTCTAACTTTTGCTGCTTGGTTTGCTGGCTGTTTTCTTGGATCTCTGTGACATAAAACTGATATACCCTTCTCTTGCTATCTATCTTTTCTTTCTAATATAGTGTGTGTGGTGCATGACAACTTCTCAGCAACCTAAATTACTTCTGCTCCAAAAAACTGGAGGGGTGTGTGTGTGTGTATGTGTGTGTGTGTGTGTGTGTGTGTTTGTGTAAGTACTCAAGGCTTTATTCTTTTTTCTTCATATGGGTTCCCGCCTCTTCCTGTTGTCTCATTCTTTACCCTGAGGAATGTGTCTGAATGCAGGGTTTGATGGGTTGGATATCCAAGGTGGTGGGGTGGAGGGCCTGCAATTCCAGCAGCAGCAGCAGCAGCAGCAGCAGACAAAGACAAGACAGATGATGGTGATGTTGCACACATTGTTAGCTCAAGTCCTGCCCTGTGAAGAACTATAGGTGAGAGTGAAGGAGAGAGATAAGAAGTACAAAATAAATTTTGGTAAGAAGGGACTTTCCTTTTATACATATAACATTAAGTCATGGTTCACTTGCCCTCACCTCTACTCCAATCTTAACCCCTACACACTAAGGAAGAAAACACAAATACACAAGATACTAAAGAAATGGAGGAAAGGGAGTTCACAATTTTTGCCTGAAGGACTTAAATTTAAATTACAACCTCTAGGCCATTTTCTTGACCTAGAGTGATAGAATACCTCTGTACATAAAAAGGGAAAATTGTGGGAATTTTTTTCACAAAATTTTTTTTTTGTGGTGTCTAAATACCAATAACCCAGAGATATAGATATAATCAACCATGTTGTCCTGGGAGGATCACAAGATTTAGAGCTGCCAATCTTCCAGCTTATTAATCCTAGAAGAAGGAGAGATTGTGTGTGTGTGATGATATGGTGGGGGGAAGGCAAGAATTTGTCTCAAGCCCAAAAAGCCTTCTTGGAAGAGCTCAAAAAGGACTTTTAAAATCAAATAAGAGGTAGTAGAAAAACTGGGAAAAGAAATGAGAGTTATGCAAGACAGAGTCAACAGCTTGAAAAGGAACAACAAAAATTGGCTGAAGAAAACAATTTCTTAAAAAGTACAATTGGCCAAGTGGAAAAAAAAATCCACTGCATAAAACAGCTCCTTAAAAAGTAGAATTGGCCAAATGGAAAATGAGGTATAGAAACTAACTGAAAAAAATAATTCCACACAGGAAGATGATACTTGTAACTCTTGAGAACTCTATCTCTATTAGGGTAGTTGGAAGGAGTATACATAGACAGAGTGTGGGGGTATAAGTTGATTTTGATGTGATGATATAAAAAAAATTAGAGGGTTAAAAAAAGGATTGTACTGGGAGAAGAGTAAAGGAGGAAGCAGAATAGGGTAAATTACATCACATGAAGAGGCCCAAAAGACCTATTACAGTAGAGGGAAAGAAGGGAGGGAGTGAGCATTGTTTGAACTTTACTCTCATTGGATCTGGCTCAAAGAGGAAATAACATACACACTCAGTTGGGTACAGAAATTTGTCTTACCCTACAGGGAAGTAGGAGGGGAATGGGGAAAGAAAAAAGAGGGGAGAGGCTGATGGAAGGGAGGGCAGAAGTAGGAAGGCAAAAGGGAAAGAAAAGAGATGGTGGCTGATAGAAGGGAAGGCAGATTGAGAGAGGTGGTGGTCAGAAACAAAACTCTTGTGAGGAGGGACAGGGTAAAAGGAGAGAGAAAGGTATAAATAGGTGGAGGAAATAGGATGGAGAGAAAGACAGTTAGTTATCATAACTGTGACAATGAATGGGATGAACTCTCCAACAAAATGAAAGCAGATAGCAGAGTGGATTAAAAACCGGAATCCTACAATATTTTGTTTACAAGAAACACATTTGAAGCAGAGAGATGCACACAGAGTAAAGGTAAATGGCTGGGGCAGAATATTATGCTTCAGCTAAAATTAAAAAAAAAAAAAGTAGGCATAGCGATCCTGATCTCAGACAAAGCAAAAACAAAAAGAGATCTAATTAAAAGTGATAAGGAAAAAAAAACTACATCTTGCTAAAACGTACCATACATAATGAAAAAATATCAGTGCTAAATATATATGCACCAAGTGATATGGCATACAAATTCTTAGAGGAAAAATTAAGTGAGTTATAGGAAGAAAAAAGCAGCAAAACTATACTAGTAGGGGACGCAACCTTGCCTTCTCGGAACTAGATAAATTTAACCAAAACATAAAAAAAAGAAGTTACAGAGGTGAATAGAATTTTAGAAAAGTTAGATATGATAGGCTTCTGGCAAAAACTGAATAGGGACAAAAGGAATATACCATTTTCTTAGTGGTACATGACACCTACCCAAAAATTCACTATGTATTAGGGCATAAAAAATCTCACATTTAAATGCAGAAAGGCAGAGATATTAGCTGCATCCTTTTCAGATCATGATGCAATAAAAATTACATGTAACAAAGGACCATGGAAAGATAGATTAATAATTAATTGGAAAATAAATAATCTAATCCTAAAGAATGAGTGAGTCAAACAACAAATCATAGAAACAATCACTAATTTCATCAAAGAGAATGACAATAATGAGAAAACATACCAAAATTTATGGGATGCAGCCAAAGCAGTTCTTAGGGGAAATTTTATATCTCTAAAAGCTTACATGAATAAAACTGAGAAAGAGCAGATCAATGAATCAGACATACAACTAAAAAAAGTAGAAAAAGAACAAATTAAAAATCCCCAATTAAATACCAAATTAGAAATTCTGAAAATTGAAGGACAGATTAAGAAAATTGAAAGTAAAAAAAACTATTGAACTTATAATTAAAACTACCAGCCTATTTTAAGAAAAAAACCAATAAAATAGATGAATGCTTCATTAATTTGATCATAAAAAGAAAGAAAATCAAATTACCAGTATCAAAAATGAAAATGGTGAATTCACCGCCAATGAAGAGGAAATTAAAGAAATTATTAGGAGCTATTTTACCCAATCATATGCCAATAAACTTGACAATCTAAGTAAAATGGATGAATATTTTACAAAAATGTAAATTGACTAGATTAACAAAAGAGGAAATAAAGTACTAAAATAACCCAATTTTAGAAAAAAAGAAATTGAACAACTTTTGAAATTGAATAATTTGAAATTGAATAACTTTCTAAGTCAGGGCCAAGATGGCAGAGTAGAAGTAGGGACCTGCTTAAGCTCTGCCCCCAAACCCTGCAAAAAATTACTCTAAACAAATTCTAGAGCAGCAGAAGCCATAAAATGACAGAATGAAACAGATTTTCAGACCAAGACAATCTGGAAGGCTGCCAGGAAGGGTTTATTACACAGGGCTGGGGGGAGGGGAGAGGTGGGGGAGAGAAGCACAGCCTAATGTAGGCCATTCCTCCCCGGCACGGATGGGACTGGAGCAGGCCTTAGAGCACTGAATCACTGGCAGCTGTGGCGATTTCCAGACTTTTCAACCCACAAATGCCAAAGACAGCTTCAAAGGTCAGTGGGAAAGCTCTCTCACCTGGGTGAAAGAGGAGCATGGTCTGGGTCTGGCCCCGGCACCGGCCCCAGGGTGGCTGCAGCCACTGCTGCAGCAGCAGCTGCTTCTAGAGCTCTTAGCCTACAGATGGTGGGGGAACTGAGCAGCTGATCTGGGTCTCAGTCCTGGGTGGTAGTCCTGGGGTGAGGAGAAGCGCTAGTGTGGCACAGCTGGAGTCTGCTGTGGAGAGGGAATCCTCCTCCAAGTTCCAGGGCAGAACAACTGTGGTTGCTCAAAGACCAGAGTGCAGGCCAGAAGAGGAATAAACACCTCTCCTTTGACCATACCACTTTGGAGGAACTGAGAATTTACAGGTCCCTGGAGATATCTCTGAAAACAGCTGCACAAAACCCCTGAAACTTGAGGCAGTAAACCCTCCACTTAATAAAGAGCTCAAGAGTCAAGTAATTGGCTGCAAAAATGAGCAAAGGGGGAAAAATAAGACTATAGACAAGGAAGACCAAAGCATACAATCAGAGGAAGAAAGCAAGGTCAAGGCTCCTACATTCAAAGCCTCCAAGAAAAATATGAAATGGTCTCAGCCCATGGAAGAGCTCAAAAAGGATTTTGAAAATCAAGTAAGAGAAGTATAGGAAAAATTGGTAAGAGAAATGAGAGCAATACAAGGAAATTGTGAGGGGCGGAGCCAAGATGGCGGCTAGAAAGCAGGGAACAGCGTGAGCTCCCTGCCGAGTCCCTCCAAAAACCTATAAAAAATGGCTCTGAAGCAGTTCTAGAACTGCAGAACCCACAAAACAGCAGAGGGAAGCAGGGCTCCAGCCCAGGACAGCCTGGATGGTCTCTGGGTGAGGTCTATCCCACACGAAGCTGGGAGCTGGGAGCTGGGAGTGGAGCAGAGCCCAGCTTGAGCAGCTCGGACCAACCAGACCAGGAGCCCAGCGGAATGTGCCCTACCACCCTGAATCAGTGAGCTATGACAGTTACCGGACTTCTCAACCCACAAACACCAAAGACAACAGAGAAAGTTAGTGGGAAAAACTGTGGGAGTGGAAGGAGTTCAAGGTTCAGCTTCCAGCCCCGGGGGCAGCAGAGGTGGGGCAGCTACAGCTGTTGTTGCTTCCGGCCCCAGGCCCACCTGGTGGGAGGAATTAAGTGGCAGATCAGAGCAGGAGTGCACAGCCTGCTGAAGATCTAAGCCCTGTCCGGGTTGGGGGTTCTTGGGAAAGGAGTAGTGCTGGTGTGACAGAGCTGGCATCTCCCCCCCAAACGTGGAACATAGAACTCTTTAGTCTACAAGCAGTCATACCCCACTGAAAAACTCAAGGGTCAAGTTGGTTGGTTGGGAATATGGCCAGGCAGCGAAAACACACCCAGATTTAGTCTCAGACTTTGCATTCTTTCTTTCGTGACAAAGAAGACCAAAACATACAGACAGAAGAAGTCAACAAAGTCAAAGAGCCTACAACGGAAACCTCCAAAAAAAACATGAACTGGTCCCAGGCCATGGAAGAGCTCAAAAAGGAGTCGGAAAAGCAAGTTAGAGAAGTAGAGGAAAAATTGGGAAGAGAAATGAGAAGGATGCGAGAAAACCATGAAAAACAAATCAATGACTTGCTAAAGGAGACCCAAAAAAGTACTGAAAAATACACTGAAGAAAACAACACCTTAAAAAATAGACTAACTCAAATGGCAAAAGAGCTCCAAAAAGCCAATGAGGAGAAGAATGCCTTGAAAGGCAGAATTAGCCAAATGGAAAAGGAGGTCCAAAAGACCACTGAAGAAAATACTACTTTAAAAATTAGATTGGAGCAAGTGGAAGCTAGTGACTTGATGAGAAATCAACATATTATAAAACAGAACCAAAGGAATGAAAAAATGGAAAACAGTGTGAACTATCTCATTGGAAAAACCACTGACCTGGAAAATAGATCCAGGAGAGAGAATTTAAAAATTATTGGGCTGCCTGAAAGCCATGATCAAAAAAAGAGCCTAGATATCATCTTTCAAGAAATTATCAAGGAGAACTGCCCTGATATTCTAGAGCCACAGGGCAAAATAGAAACTGAAAGAATCCATCGATTGCCTCCTCAAATAGATCCCAAGAAGATATCTCCTAGGAATATTGTCGCCAAATTCCAGAGCTCCCAGATCAAGGAGAAAATACTGCAAGCAGCCAGAAGGAAACACTTTGAGTATTGTGGAAACACAATCAGAATAATACAAGATCTGGCAGCTTCTACATTAAGAGATCGAAGGGCTTGGAATACGATATTCCGGAGGTCAATGGAGCTAGGAGTAAAACCTAGAATCACCTACCCAGCAAAACTGAGTATCATGCTCCAAGGCAAAATATGGACTTTCAATAAAATAGAGGACTTTCAAGCTTTCTCAAGTGAAAAGACCAGAACTGAATAGAACATTTGACTTTCAAACACAAGAATTAAGAGAAGCATGTAAAGGTAATCAAGAAAAAGAACAAGAAAAAGAAACTGCAAGGGACTTATTAAAGTTGAACTGTTTTGTTTACATTCCTACATGGAAAGATGACATGTATGATTCCTGAGACCTCAGTAGTAGGGTAGCTGAAGGGAATATGCATATATATATGTTTATGTATATATATATAAGTGAATGTGTATGTATGTATATATCTATGTGTGTATGTGTGTAGATATATACATATAAAAGAGAGAGAGAGAGCAGACACAGGGGGAGTTGAAGATGAAGGGAAGATATCTAAAAGAAATAAAATCAAATTAAGGGATGAGAGAGCAACATACTGAGACAGGGAGATAGGGAGAGATACAATGTCGTGGATTATCTTGCATAAAGGTGGCAAGAGGAAGCAGTTCTGTGGGAGGGGAGAGGACAGGTGAGGGGGGAATGAGTGAACCTTGCTCTCATCAGATTTGGCCTGAGGAGGGAATACCATACATACCCAATTGGGTATCTTACCCCACAGGAAAGACAAGGGAGGAAGATACAAAAAAAGGGGGGGGATGATGGAGGGGAGGGCAGATAGGGGTGAAGGTAATCAAAAACAAACACTTTCGAAAGGGGACAGGGTCAAGGGAGAAAATTCAATAAAGTGGGATGGGTTGGGAAGGAGCAAAATATAGTTAGTCTTTCACAACATGAGTATTGTGGAAGGGTTATACATAATGATACACATGTGGCCTATGTTGGATTGCTTGATTTCTTAAGGAGGGTGGGTGAGAAGGGAAGAGGGGAGAGAATTTGGAACTCAAAGTTTTAAAAACAGATGTTCAAAAACAAAAACAAAAAGTTTTTGCATGTAACTAGAAAACAAGATACACAGGCAATGGGGCATAGAAATTTATCTTGCCCTACAAGAAAGGAACGGAAAAGGGGATGGGAGGAGAGTGGGGTGATGGAGGGGAGGGCTGGCTGGGGAACAGGGCAACCAGAATATATGCCATCTTGGAGTGGGGGGGAGGGTAGAAATGGTGAGAAAATTTGTAATTCAAACTCTTGTGAAAATCAATGCTGAAAACTAAATATGTTAAATAAATAAATTTAAATTAAAAAAAAATTAAATTATGAAAAACAAGTCAACAGCTTGCTAAAGGAGACCCAAGAAAATGCTGAAGAAAATAATGCCTTTAAAAACAGACTAACCCAAACGGCAAAAGACGTCCAAACAGCCAATGAGAAGAATGCCTTAAAAAGCAGAACTGACCAAATGGAAAAGGGGGTCTAAAAGCTCACTGAAGAAAATAATTCTTTAAAAACTAGAATGGAGAAAGTGGAAGCTAACGACTTTATGAGAAATCAAGAAATTATAAAACAAAACCAAAAGAATGAAAAATAAAAGACAATGTGAAATATCTCCTTGGAAAAACAATTGACCTGGAAAATATAGATCCAGGAGAGATAATTTAAAAATTATTGGACTACTTGAAAACCATGATCTTTTAAAAAAAAAAGAACCTAGACATCATCTTTCAAGAAATTATGAAGGAAAACTGCCCTTATATTCTAGAACCAGAGGGTAAAATAGAAATTGAAGGAATCTACTGATCACATCCTGAAAGAGATCCCAAAAGGAAAACTCCTAGGAATATTATATAAAAATTCCAGAGTTCCCAGGTCAAGGAGAAAATATTACAAGCAGCCAGAAAGAAACAATTCAAGTATTGTGCAGATACAATCAGGATAACACAAGATTTAGTAGCTTCCACACTAAGGGAATGGAGGGCTTGGAAATATGATATTCCAGAGGTCAAAGGAGGTATGATTAAAACCAAGAATCACCTACCCATCAAAACTGAGTATAATACTTCAAGGGAAAAAATGGAATTTCAATGAAATAGAGGACTTCCAAGCATTCTTGTTCAAAAGACCAGATCTTATTAGAAAATCTGACTTTCAGATACAAGAATCAAGAGCAATATGAAAAGGTAAACAGGAAAGAAAAGCCATAAGGAATTTATTAAAATCGAACTGTTTACATTCCTACATGGAAGATGATTTTGTAACTCATGAGAACTTTCTCAGCATTAGGGTAGTTAGAGGGAATACATACATATATATATATATACACACACATACATATACACATACATATACACACACATGTGTGTGTATATGTGTATATATTTATGTATATGTATGTATATATTTATGTACGTATGTATATGTACATATATGTACGTGTGTATACACATGTAGGTAGATAGATATAGACAAGACAGAGGGCACAGGGTGTGCTGAATATGAAGGGATGATACCCAAAAAGTACAATTAAGTGTTGAGAGGCATGTACTGGGAGAAAGAGAAAGGGAGAGGTAGTAAATCATCTCACATAAAAGAGGCAAGAAAGAGCTTTTACAATAGAGGGGAAGAGGAGGGAGGGGAAAGGGAATAAATGAGCCTCACTTTCATTGGATTTGGCTTATGGAGGGAATAACACACACTCAGTTGGGTATGGAAATCTATCTTACCCTGCAGGAAAGGGCGGGGGGAGGAGTGAATAAGAGAGGGGTGATAATAGAAGGGATGGTAGATTGGGGGAAGGGGTAATCAGAAGGAAACACTTTTGTGGGGGGACAGGTCAAGGGAGAGAATAGCATAAATGGAGGGCAAGACAGGATAGAGGGAAATGTGGTTAGTCTTTCACAACATGACTGTTATGGAAGTGTTTTGCACAGCTATATATGTATGACCTATATCGAACCGCTTGCTTTCTCAATAAGGGTGGGTAGGGAGGGAGGAAGGAGGAGAATGTGGAACTCAAAGCTTTAAAATAAAATGTTAAAAATTGTTTTTGCATGCAAATGGGAAATAAGATGTACTGGGAATAGGGTATAGAAATCTATTTTGCCCTACAGGAAAACAGAGGGGAGAGGGATAGGAGGAGGGAGGCAGGTGATAGAAGGGAGGGCAGAATGGGGGAAAGGGTTGTTGGGGTGCACACTGTCCTGGGGTGGGGGGAGGGGAGAGATAGGGAGCAAATTTGGAATTCAAAATCTTATGGAAGTGAATGTTGAAAACTGAAAATAAGTAAATTATATTAAAAAATTAACTTTCTAAGAAAAAATCTCCAGGGCCAGACAGATTTACAAGTAAATTCTACCAAACAATTAAGAAACAATTAATTCCAATATAATATAAACTATTTGGAAAAATAGGTGAAGAAAGAATCCTACCAAATTCCTTTTTGACACAGATATGGTGCTGATACTTAAATCAGGTTAAATCAGGAAGAGCCAAAACAGGGAAAGAAAATTATAGACCAATTTGCCTAATGAATATTGATGCAAAATTTTTAAATAAAATATTAGCAAAGAGATTACACCAATTTATCATGAGGATAATACACTATGACCAGGTGGAATTTATATCAGGAATGTAGGACTGGTTCAATATTAGGAAAGCTATTAGCATAATTGACCATATCAATAACAAAACTAACAGAAATCATATGATTATTTCAACAGATGTAGAAAAAGCTTTTGACAAAATACAACATCCATTCCTATTAAAAACACTAGAAAGCATAGGAATAAATAAGTAGTATCTTAAATGATAAGTAGTATCTATCTAAAACCATCAGCAAGCATTATCTGTAATGGGGATAAGCTAGAAGCATTCCCAATAAGATCAGAGGTGAAATAAGGATTCCCATTTTCACCACTGTTATTCAATATTGTATTAGAAATGTTAGGTTTAGCAATAAAAGAAGAAGAAATTGAAGGAATTAGAATAGGCAATGAGGAAACAAAACTATCATCCTTTGTAGATGATATGATGGAATCCGAAGAATCAACTACAAAATTACTTGAAATTATTAACAACTTTGGCAAAGTTGCAGGATATAAAATAAACCCACATAAATCACCAGCCTTTCTATATATTACAACAAAGCCCAGCAACAAAAGATTGAAAGAGAAATTCTATTTGGAGTTGGAAATTGAGGGGATGCCCATCAATTGGGGAATGGCTAAACAAATTGTGGTACGTGAATGTAATGGAATACTATTGTGCAATAAGAAATGAGGAGCAGACAGGTTTCAGAAAAAAAAAAACCTGGAAAGACTTGCTCTAATTGATGCTGAAGGAAGTGAGCAGAACCAGGAGAACATTGTACACAGTAACAGTAACATTGTGCGATGATCAACAACGACAGACTTAGTTCTTCTCTGCAATACAATGATCCAAGACAATTTCAAAAGACTCCTGATGGAAAATGCTATCCACATCCAGAGAAAGAACTATGGAGTCTGAATGCAGATTGAAGCAAATTATATTCACTTTTTGTTTATTCTTTCTTGCGGTTTTTCCCTTTTGTTCTTATTCTTCTTTCACTAAATGACTAATGTGGAAATATATTTAACACGATTGTACATGTATAGCCTATATTAGATTGCTTCCCATCTTGGGGAGGGGAGATGGGAGGGAGGGAGGAAAATTTGGAACTCAAAATCTTATAATAACAAATGTTGAAAATTTAAAAAAAAAAGAAAGAAAAATGCATTTGGAACCCGAGTTCTTTAATTTTTTCCTCCTCTCTTTTGTTTATCTTTTTCCCAACTCCATTTAGTAAACCATTCTTTTTTAAATCCAATGAATCTCTAGTGTTTAATCAAGGCATGAATATAAGTGTTTCTCCTCTGATAAGCCAGGAAGATGATGGTAGCATTTGTGTGCTGGGAATCCCTGAACCAAGCCCAGTCAGAAAAAAAAAAGGGCATAAAATGGTAAAGAATTTTATCCTCTATGGAGTAGGTTTGGGGTCCTAGTTGTCAAAGCTGGTTCCATGACCATAAAATTGGGAAAGGTGAATGTTTGCAACATATGATTTAAAATTTTTATTTTTTTCCAATTCAATCTCTTTCCTCTGTCTCCTTTTCTCTCCCCACCTTGCTTTAAATGCAGGTCCTAGTCTCTACCCTCATCATGCTTAAAAACATAGCCAGTATTTGCTCCATGAGGCCATGAGGATGTTTTTTTCTATCTAAACTCATTTTATGTTATTTGTATTTACAACGTAGGAAAGTTAGGTGGCACAGTGCCTGAAGTCAAGAAGTCTCTTCTTTCTGAGTTCAAATTCTGTCTCAGACACTTAGTAGCTGTGTGATCCTGGGTAAGCCATGTAACCCTATTTGCCTCAGTTTCTTCATCTGTAAAATGAGCTAGGGAAGGAAATGACAAACCACTCCAGTATCTTTGCCAAGAAAACCTCAACTGGGATCATGAAGAGTCAGACGCTACTGAAAAACGATTAAACAACAGTTTATAACTTGCTTATTTTATCAATACAGTCTAAGTGAAAAATGTTTCTAAAATGCTTTAAGGTTTACTGAATGCTTTCCTCACAAGAACCCTGTAAAATGTATGGTTAAAAACAAAAATTTATCATGGTAGACTTGTCATTATATCACTACAAATACATAACCTTCATGAAATTCTATGTTCATTTACAAAGATCTGTCATACGTAATTGATTGCATTTGTTCTGCAATTTGAGTTTCTATGTGCTAACATGCTAAAGTTCATTGATGACAGTTAAGGGGGTTCTATGGTAGCAAAGAGCGATAATGCTTTTATTTAGTAAAAGAAGCCAGCTAAACAACGGATGAAAGGTATGTTAGAACCACAGGATCTGGAGGAAAAGAGATAAAAATAAGAAAAGTCTACATTTTAAAAGAAGGGGGCAAGTGTCTAATGAGTCTGATAAGGCTCCATAAAGTGTTCTTGGGGGAAGTCTATATAAGGATATATATAACAGAAGTAAGGACAGGTAAATGACATGAATACAAGAGAATGGCTCAGTCCTGCAAGAACGGGATCAGAAAAACCAGAACCCAAATTAATCTCAAAAGTGCTAAAGGCAAAGGGAGCTTTAAAAAAATATTTTGGTAGCGAAAAGAAAAAAAGGCAGAGATAAATTCACTGTTTGGATTAATAGGATGACAGCTGAAGACACAAAGAAAGTGGAAGTACATAACTCCTTTTCCTTTTGTTTTTTCTCTATCTCATCAAGAATTTTGAAATTCCTATATCCTATGGTGATCTTTTAATCATTCCATCTTTCCCTATGCCCCTAACGTTATTCTTCATCCTCAGTGTGACTTCCAGTCACTACACCACTCAGTATATTCCCATGCCATCAACCCTGCTGCCTTAGTTACATTCTCCTCTTCTTCAAATCTTCACCTCCCCACCCCCAGTGAAATAGTTCAATTCTATACTATACCTTAACTCTGCCCTTGTCCTACGGCCAATCACACTTTGTCAGACACACAGCCCTGGATTATTTTCACCACTTGACTCCTTCACTCTCATTGAATCATTCAGGAGGAAACCATGAAGCAGCAGCACGTGTCTATTAGAAATTTATCTTGTCTAATCTCAACTGTGGCTGACTGAGCAAGGCAATCCTATTCCCTGCTAATTGATTCTCTATCCCCTTCACCACCAAGCCTCTTTAATCCTCAAGCTTCCCATGGCTCCCCTTTTCCCCATCCTTTTCACTGAGGATATGCTTTCATACTTCACTGAAAAAAATAAGTCTATTTGCCAGGACTTCCCTTTTTATCCCTTCTCTTTCTCTCATATGTCTCTGACATTCTAATAGTTATATATAACATTTAAATAGTGCTTTAATATTGGCCAAATGCCTCTATTGCTGTATCTTCCTTCACTCCAGTATCTAATGAAGAGGTAGCCTTTCTTGCCAAGACTAACCGTTCCACATGGACCCTTGATCCCATCGCCTCCTGTCTTCTTCAGAAGACGGCCCTCACTATAATCCCAGCCCTCTAATTCTCAATCTCTCCATATCTACTAGTTCCCTCCTTGCTGCCTACAAACATGCTCAAGTCTCTCCCATTCTTAAAAAATTCAAATTAGATCCCATCATCCTTGCTAAATTTATATCTTTTTTCCCTTCTCAAACTCTTTGAAAAAGTCATCATCTCAACACTCTGCAATCTAATTTACGACCTCATCATTTAACTGAAACTGCTCTCCTCTCCAAAGTTATCAATGATGTTAATTGCTAAATCCAAAGGCCCTTTCTCAACACTGATCTTTCTCGACCCTCTGCAACCTTGACATTTTCTCTCCTCTTTGGGTTTGTGTGACAGTGTTTTCTCTTGGTTCCCCTTCTATGCATCTAAGTGTTCCTTCTCAGCTTCCTTTTGCTGGATCTTTGTCCATGTCCCCCAAGGATCCTTTTCTCTCCATACTCTCTCATTTGGTGATCTCATAGGCTCCCATGAGCTCAATTATAATCCCTATGTAGATGATCTATATAAATCTATATAAATAACCCTAATCTCAATCCAGTCCTGCATTACCTACTGCCCAACGGACATTTCTTACTTGATGTCCTGTTGGCATCTTAAACTCAATATGTCCATGAGAGAACTAATTTTAGTTTTCCCCAAGTCCTGCTCTCTTCCAAACCTCCCTATCACTATGGAGGGCTCCACTATCCTTGAAGTCATTCGGGTTTGCAACCTTAGTTTCCTCTTTTCTCTCACTCAGTCCATCACCCAGGTTAAATCTGATCATTATCTTTTCCCACAACATTTTTCAGATATGGTACCTTTTGTCCCCACTTACACAGTTCACAAGCTAATTCTGGCCCTCGTCAGCTCTGACCCGGATTGCTGCATCAGACCTCTCATTGGTTTCCCTGCCTCAAGTTTCATCAGGCTCCCTATACATTCTTTCCTAAAATGTAGGTCTGGCCATGTCACCCTCCCACTCAATAAACCGCAGTGGCTTCCTATTACCTCTAGGATCAAATAAGAATTCCTATTTGGCATTTAAAGTTTTTCACAATGTGTTCCTTTCCTTTCTTTCCAATTTTCTTATACATGGAGGCACACTGAATAGAGTACTGGAGCTGGAGTTAGGAAGACCTGAATTCGAATCCTGCCTCATATGCTTACTACCTCTGTGACTCTGAGCAAGTCTTTGTGATCCTCTCTCAGACTCAATTTCTTCATCTGTAAAATGAGGATAATAACATCGACCTCATAGGGTTTTTGTTGGTTGTTGTCCTTCGTTCTCAAAAAGGACCAAAATGACATCACTATGCTTGAGTCAAGATTCAACGTGTCTGACTGTGACTGATCAGGCCAATACGAGTTTGGAATGCTCTACCACAGATCAGGCACAAAGAGTTCGTGTGAACATTTGGGGTGGATACTCTAAACTTGTGCATCCTGCGTTTCCTTTGAGCAGTTTCAATTCTGCTTTGCTCACAGAGCACAGCACCTTCTCCGATATGGGCATGCCATGCCATGCCAGGCAGTCCTGTGCCAGTGTCTCCCATGTCACACTATCAATTCCAAAGTTCTTGAGAAAGACCTTGAGAGTGTCCTTGAATTGCTTCTTCTGACCACCATGTGAACGCTCATCATGTGTGAGTTCTCCATAAAATAGTCTTTTTGGCAAGCACACATTTTGCATTTGAAGAACATGGGCAGCCCATAGAGTTGCACTCTCTGAAGCAGAGTTTGAATGCTTGGTAGTTTAGTTCCAGTGAGGACATCAATGTCTGGTACCTTATCCTGCCAGATGATCTTCAGAATCTTCCCAAGACAATTCAAATGGAAGTGATTCAGTTTCCTGGCACGGTGTTGGTAGACTGTCCAGGTTTCACAGGCTTACAACAATGAGGTCAGCACCACAGCCCTGTAGACCTTCAGTTTGGTAATCATCATCAGGGTTGTTGCAAGGATCAAATGAAATAACGTGTGAAGTGCTTTGCAAAACTTACAATACTATATGAATACTAGTGATTATTGTATGACTACCCTCCCAGTACACTACTGTTCAGCTATCTCGGTCTACTGACTTTTCCTCACACATAGCTCTCTATCTCCCTCCCATCTGTGTCCCTTCACACTGGCTAAACCTGTCCCTTCTTTCTTCTGCCAGCTCTCCTAAGGAGCCAGCTCCTCATCAGGGGGGAGAATAAGGAGGTTGCTATTTTGGCCTTTTCTTCATGTCTCCATTACTTAGCCTAGTAAGCACCTAATAAATATCTGCTGAAGGACAGTGATTAGTTAGAATAGAATAAAAATGATTCAGTAGTAATTATAACCCAAGAAAAGTGAAGAGATAGAAACAGAACACCTAGCTGCCCTTAATGAGTTCAAGTTACCTGACTTGGATGAAGACCACCCTAGGGTATTTGTGCATGGAACAAATGCATAATAACACCTGTTACTGATCGTTGAGTAACTATGAGGAATGGAAAGAAGTCTCTCATGGAACATCTTTCTTTGGACCTACTGTACTCAATATTTTTATCTATGACTTAAATAAAGCCATAGTTAGCTCCTAATGGAGCCAGGATCCAAAAGAATTGTGACATTCTAGGATGTTCTAATAAAAAGCTGGTTATAACAAAGTAAAAGAAAAATCCTACACTTAGAGTAAAAAAAAATTGAATGAAAGTTATAATAAATATAACTAGACATCAAAGCATGTGAAAAAAAATCTGAGGGGCATAGCTGACTGTAAGCTCAATACCAATCAACAATGTAACACGGCAGCCAAAAGTCTGATCTTGGGTTTTACAGAAGCATATTTAAAATCTCCTTTTTAGTTCAACTGAAAACATTAAGAAGTAAATAGTCCTCTGGTTTAAAGTTCTTTCTAGACATACCTGAAGGAAGGAAGCTTTATCAGTACTTAATTAACTTATCAGGGAATAATGACCTCCACTAAAATAATTTTTCTTAGGACTAATCCCTTTCCCTAAGGAAAATATGTAAAAAGCTGTTGGTTCAGTCACTTTTCAGTTGTGTGTGACTAGTAATGACTCCATCTTGGCAGGGATGCTGGAGTGGTTGCCCATTTTCTTCCCCATCTCATTTTACAGATGAAGAACTGAGGCAAACTGAGTTAAGTGACTTGCCCAGGGTCACACAGCTATTAAGCCTCTGAGGTCAGATTTGACCTCATGAAGATGAGTTCTACCAAATTCCTTTTACGACAAAAATATGGTGCTGATACCTAAACCAGGAAGAGCCAAAACAGAGAAAAAAAAGTATAGACCAATTTCCCTAACAAATATTGATGCGAAATATTTAAAATAAAATATTAATAAAGAGATTACAGCAATTTATCATGAGGATAATATGCTATGACCAGGTGGAATTTATATCAGGAATGTAGGACTGGTTCAATATTAGGAAAACTATTGGCATGGTTGACCATATCAATAACAAAACTAACAGAAATCATATGATTATCTTAATAGATGCAGAAAAGGCTTTTGACAAAATATAGCACCCATTCCTATTAAAAACACTAGAAAGCATAGGAATAAATGTTCTCCTTCAAATAAGTAGTATCTATCTAAAGCCATCAGCAAGCATTATCTGTAATGGGAATAAGCTAGAAGCATTCTCAATAAGATCAGGGGTGAAGGAAAGATGTCCATTATCACTAATATTATTCAATACTGTACTAGAAATGCCAGCTTTAGCAATAAGAGAAGAAAAAGAAATTGGCACTCTCTCCACTGTGCCACCTAGCTGCCCTAACTATAAATAACAACAACCAAATTCAGAATGAGAATCATCTCAAGTCTAGTTAAGGTCCCCTAAAAGGATGAGAGTTAAGATTCTACCATCCAGTATCTCTCTTTCCCCTACTCCCCATGGGATTAGGATCTTTGATCAGAGCAAGGAAATCCTTTTCATTACTTTGAGTCACAAGTAATCTGCAAGGAGAACACCCTTGAGAGGAATGGTCAGAGGAGCTGAGTGGTTTTAAGAGAATGATTCTGCAAAGGTGTTCCCAAAAGATTCAGTAATTATTGTTCTATAAGAAAAAATAGAACCTCAGCCCTAATCTGTGTAACTATGTTGCAACATTTTATTTAAGATTTTTATAAATTTTACTTCAAAAAATCTTGTTCTGAGGGCATTGGAATAAAGGTAAATTTAAAAAAAGTTTCTGGCAGACTTGTACCTATAACACAGAGTATCATACTGTTTTCTTTTCCCTTTGGAAGTTACATTAAAAGAGGCATGCAAAGAAACAGCCCTGCTTTCTTCTGCAGGGGTCAGACAACACCTGGAATATTTTAACATTTTAGTAAGAACACTGAAAAACTGGAAAACAGAGGACAAGTTGCATGGTGAGGAGGTGTTTTATGAGGGCAAGTAAAGGAAACAGAGATGGTTAGCTTGGAAGAGAAAAAAATATAGGAAGGAGCAAGATTATGGCCTTCAATATCTGAAGCATGGTCCTGAGAAAGAAGGGATAAGGATAGTCTGTGCTGCCTAAGAAGTCAGAACCATCTGTAGTGTTTTCCTCCCTTCTTTGATCATGACCATGGTTGGCTTAGAACTAAGAAAGTGAATGAACAAAGAGAGGGATATTGGCTTGAGAGACAGGGAGAGATGTTGGTAAATTCTGAGAATGCTATAGAGCTTTTGCTGACAAAGGGATAGGTGACAGAAGATTAAAAAGAAAAATCCTGAGAGTGGATCTGCTTGCCTTGGCATGGTGGATTTAGTGAGTTCCCCGGCTTTCCCTTACAGTCCTAGGATAAGAACAAGATGAAACAAACAGGAGAAAACAAGTTTTTCAGGAAGCCAAAACAAAAAGGATGTGAGGCAAAACAGGTTGGACCCTGGCAAAAAGAACTGATTATTATTTCTCTAATTAAGTACTGAGTATTTGTTCTCTAATTAAGGCTCAACTCAATGTGTTTGCAATTATGGGCCAGGTATAGATAGAGTCTATGCCCTTCTACTCAAGGCTGAAGTTGATGCCTGACTTCAGCAGACAGCAGAGAAGAAATAATAGTGCAGCTATGTTTCTGAATCTCTTATTACATCCTTGTGGACAAGATGAAAAATAAATAAATAAACAAAATGGATAAATAAATAGATGTCCAGAACCACAGAATAGTCCTTAGTGAATTTCAGCTTAAGGTGGGTGGTTTCTACTAGACAGTCTCAGGTATCTGTCCTTGGCCATGTGCCAAGGAAATGCTTTATCGACAATGTGAATTAAGGCACAGGTGCTACGTTTACAATATTTATGGATGACTTAAAGATGGGAAGGGCAGCTAACAAACTGTATTACAGTTGGGACACAAAAAGATCTCAATAGGCTAAAATGAGGTACTAATTCTAGCAAGTCAAACTGAATAGGAACAATTATAAAATGCTACACTTGGAATAAAAAAAAAATTGTTTGCATATGTTCTGTACCTCTGGATGGGAGGTATTGTCTGTATAAAGTTGTTCATGAGTATGCATGTGTGTGTGAGAAGGAACTTATCAGTAAGCCTCCTAAAGTGGGCTAAGAATTCTCTTCCTCCCCCAATTACCCCTCACCAGCTGCCGAAGATGGCGCTCTCCTTGGCAACAGCAGCAGCACAGCGCCTGCTATACCGCCGTGCACACTGTGCTGACCGTGAACTCTGCCTCAGGAGCCATGATGTCTGTGGGCTGGAGGTTGCGGTCATACATGGGGTTTTCAAAGGTTGCCCGGACATTGGTGTTCTCATGGCCAGCATAGCCATTAAACGGGACTTTGGGTCGCCGCCTGTAGGGAAAGTTAAGGGGAAAAAAGACAAGTGGAGGGCAGGGACAGAGAAGCAAAGAGACAAAGTCAGATCACTTCCCTACAGAACCATGCAACTGTTCTGGCTAATGTGACTGAGATCTGTCTGGCAGATGTAGGGTATCTTCCTCCCCAGATCTCCAGCTGCATCTTTCCCCCAAGCCTCATACCTGTGTTTATAGAGATAGAGCACGAAGCCGGCGATGATGAGACCAATGAAAGGCACAAGGATAGCTGCGGCCACCGAACTGCTGTTGGAAGCCAAGTGACGGCCAATGGACTCAGGGTCTGTCTCCAGCCGACTGAGGTCTGTAATGGTCAAACCCAAAGTCACAATCACAGTCACAGTCAGAGCCTAATTGTTCAGCCTGGGATAGAGTTGTTGCTAGAATATTATTCAGGTACCTGGTGTTAGGAAAGCCCTGGTTTGTGTCCTAAGAAAGTTCAAGTCCTTGGTTAATCACCTACCTTCTTGAACATGGCACCAGAAAAACTCTGAAGGGGTATCCACGCTTAGGGGAATTCACAAATCTAAGCTAAAGGAGCATGTTAAAGTGACTAGCTCTTATTTGAAAAGGGCTTTATTTTTCTAGTCCTGTACAAAAGAGTGAAGGTCAAAATGTATTTTCCTCTTTACTAGAGTACCCCTATCCTAGGCCTAGGGACCGGCTAGATTATTCTGTTGATACAAGGTGTGTCCCTAATCACACTCTCTCTCTCCTCTCCCTTATCCCCACCCCAAACATATAAACACATTTAAATTCATTCAGACAATACATCCTCTCAACTCTGTCATGCTCAGCCTACATCTGAATCATCAAGCCTCGTCTGGGTATGGTGACGGACAATGAATTCAGTTCAACAAACAGTCACAGAAAACCTACTATGTGCCAGGCACTGTGGTAGATGGTGGCAAAAAAAAGGCAAAAGGCAAAGGACAAAACAAAACAGCTGCTGTCCTTGGGTAACTTATGCTCTACTGAGAAAATGTACCCATGCAGACACATAATATGAGGAACATCCTAGTAGTCAGAGCTGTGTTCGAGATAATCCTAGAAGAGATGAGGATTGCTCACCCGCAGAAGCCTCAATGTATATAGCTCAGAGGGCACCAAATGCCTTCAGGATTCAGGTAAAGGTTTGACTAATTGCCCTTTCAGTTCTTTTCTTCATCATACTCTCTGGCTCTAGGCTTTACCTCTCCAGTGAACAGAGAGCAGATCTGGAGCTAGGTGTCAACATAATCAGACCTAAGCCACACTGGCAGACCTCATGACACAGGTTCACAATTCCCAGCCCTTTGGTGAATTTTTTAAGACCCTCAAGCACCTTCATAATACAACTCCAAGACACGAAATCTCTCCCAGGGATATACACAGGAGTGTGCTGGAGCCAGCTCAAACCACCTTGTGAGAGAAGACTATTAAATTTTCAGTGTGAACTTTCACACTACAAAAATCAGCAATTGTCACAAAACCAGAACTTAATGTACTGTTTAGTTGATTGTCTAGACTTAGGAAAGTGCTGGAGAAAATGTTAACAATGAAGATTAAACTTAAAAGAATGTTGTGGACACAATTTTTCCCCCTGAAGAGCTGGTTGTTAATAATTTACCAGCACACCACTGAACTCACAACATGGAAAGACACAAAAACTGATACATAGGGAAAACTTCATTGTTATGCAACAAAGAGGCCCTCCCACTTTCTTCTCTGATAACACACTTGGTACTATACTCATAGAATATGGACCAATTTAGGGAACATCAGCCCAGACACCTGGTACATCTGTTTTTATAAGCTGAAGGAAAGGCTGATGGCTAGATTAGGACCATCAGCAGCAACTGCGTACCTCCATGCTTCCAGCAGCTGTCCTCCTTCTCCTTGATTGTAGTACCAGCCAGAAGGAACGTTCCAGTCCAATTTCCTCATTTTAGGTTACTATTCTACTCAAATGGCTCTCTCAAAGATCACCAGTGACTTACTAATTACCATATAAATTGGACTGATTTTAATCATCAGCCTTCTTGATCTTTCTACAATATGTGAACACTGTTGAGCACACCCTTGGTCTGGATGCTCTCCCCTTCACAGGCTTCCCAGACCCCCCACTCTCCTAGTTCTCCACTTGCCTTTTAACTCTTCATTCACTGTTGTTTATTCCTCTTCCTGACTCATTAAGGTGGCTGTTTCCTGAGGTTTTGTCCCCAGCTTTTTTTTTCCTCTCTCTACACTTTTTCCCTTGGCAGTATGATTCATTGCCTTAACTGTCATCTTAATAAAGAAGATTCTGAAAACAGACAATTTCTAGCCCTGACCTTCCTTTGGATATTCAAACTGCTGACCGTAGCTTCTAAGACTGGTAGGTTTCCAGAGCTGGGAGGGACCTCAGGGGTCAGCTAGTCTAAACTATACCTGAAAAAGAATCCCCATCACAATAAATTGGACAATTGGCCATTTAACTTTTGCTTTATCTGTATTCTAGACTCTACTTCCACAATACCAACTGCCTTCTAGACATTTAGATCTGGATATCCCATAGGCATCAAATGTCCAAAAATATGTCTGAAACAGAACTCCTTATCTTTTTCGTCAAACCTACTCCTCTTCCTTACTATTACATTTCTCTTAAGAGCACCATTATCTTTTCAGTGACTTAGGTTTCCTGCCTAGGAGTTATTCTGTATTCCTAAGTATTCCTTGCCCTATATATCCAGTCAATTACTAAGTATAGTCAATTTTACCTCCTCAGTATCTCACGTATCTCCTCACCACTCACACAGCTTTGACTCAAGTTCTTGGGATGCTACTATCCCCCCCATTTTATAAAGAAACTGAGGCTTTTCTGAGAGGTTAAGTAACACAGTGAGTGTCATAGGTAAGGCGTAAATCAGCACAAATCTTCTGGTTCCAAGTCCAATACTCTATCCATCATGCATGCTGCCTGTGACTGCTACTACCTCAGTACAGGCCCTCATTTCTACTCAGCTAGATGACTGCTATTGCCTCCTAATAGTTCTATCTCTATTCTCTAAACTAATCTTCACATTGCTAACAGGTTAATTTTACTCATGCATAGTTCTGATCATACCATTCTTTTGAAAAAAAAAAAAACTATACAATGAGTCCTTTCTGCCTACTGAATATCAGCTAGCATTTATTATATGACAGCCACTGTGGTGGCACTGAGGACGTGAAGGAAAAAATGGACCAATCCTTACTCTTGAAGAGCTTACAGTCCAGGCTGGAGGCAACACTGTGTGTGTACACACATATATTTATGCATTTTATTTATGTATATAGAGTGGGAGGGGGGAGAGGGAGGGAAGGAAACATATCCAAAACAGGTATAAGGTGATTTGGGGTCAAGGCACTAGAAGCTGGGAAGATCAAGAAAGGCTTCATAAGGAAAAGGATTTCGCATGAATACATATGTATAACCTATGTCAAATTCAATGCGGGGGGGAGGAAGGGAGGGAGAGAATCTGGAACTCAAAATTTGAAAAAAAAGAATGTTAAAATCATTTTTACGTGTAATTAGGAAAAATAAAACATGAATTTTTTTAAAAAGGCTTCACATAAAAACCTATAACTGGGCTGTGAAAGAAACCAGGGGTTCTACAAGCTAGAGGTGAGGAAGGAGGTGGCCAAGGGGGCAGGCAGAGCACAGGCATGCAGATGGGAGCTGCAGGGCTACGTACGAAGAACAGCGAGCAAGCCATTCTGGCCGGACAATAATGATGATAACGGCTCCCACAGACAGACCTTATCTGACTCTCACAACAACCCTGGGATGTAAGTGCAAACTGAGGTCTTCCTCACTCCCAGGCCAGCACGTGATTCACTGCTCTGCCTGGGGTGGGGGGATTACGTGTCACAAGTGTAGAAAAGGAGGCTGGGACCATGGCGTAAAGGTTTTTAATGCCAAACAGGGGACTTTGGACTGGATCCTAGAGATAATGGGGAGCCACTGGAATGGATCAGGTAGAGCACTGACATTATAGGGAAAATAAAGAAAGGGTAAAGTTCAAGTTTCCTGGCTTTGCATTCAAAGCCTTCCACAATCCTGTAAGTACACCCTCCACCACCACCCAATCTTTACAGCCTTAACTCGTACCAGTCCCTTCTGTATATTCTGTGTTCCAGGGAAACTGCACTGGGTTCCTTCCAGCCTAATGCTACCTGTTTGTTCCTTGTGAGACTGCTTCCTTTCACTGCATCCCTTCTATCTCTAAATCATACTTGAGAGCCAATGAGTTCCTCCATGAAGCCCTCCCTTAGTCTCAAGTCTAGTGGTCTTCACCTTGCTGGACTTCACAGAACACTTGATTATACTTATGTGAGCCAGCTGCTGGCACAGTAGACAATGTTAGACTTGGAGTCAGGAAACCTTAACTTTGAATGTTGTGACTATGAGAAAAATCTGTCTCAGGAAATTTCTTAGTCTCAGTTTCCTTGTCTGTAAAACAGGGAAAATAACAGTACTTACTATGATGTCAATACAATTTGAAGATCTTCCCTGCCCCTTAATAGGCCTGTGTGACCTGCTTTGAAACTGAGTCACTTGAAAGCCCAAGTCACATTAACCTGAGTCACGAAGGTTGTGATGCCCTCTGGCACTGAAGAAGTGTGTATATACTCTGAGGTTAGCATTTTGCTTTGGGGCTCACTCACTGGAAGAGTGTTCCTCTAATTTAACCAGATGAGACTCTGGGTAGCCATTAAGGAGCCCCTCCCCACCCAACTCTGGCTTTGAAAAACCCAGGTGTTAGTGCTTCTCTCTCTCTCTCTCTGGCAACTATGTATGTACTGGTTTTGGTCAGACAGTTGGAAGCCCTGTCTGTTGGTCTTTGCTGTTTATATTTGCTCTGTTTATATAACTTCTGCTTGTAATTTCTCTGAAGTTCAGGGTGCTGGCTTTTCCCCTGAACTATACATATATATAGGTATATAGGTACATGTATGTATGTATGTATGTATGTATGTATATATGTATGTATATCTGTGCTAGCAGCCCTCCTGTGTGCTGGCGTTATTGGTCTTACACTCCCAAAACAGCTACAAGTAGCACTGTTGTTACACTTACCTATCAGGGTTGGTTAGGAGGCTCAAATGACATAACATACAAAAACACTTTGTAAACCTTACAATGCTATACAAACACTAGCTATTATTATTATCATGTATGTATAACATCCTCCAGTAAGACTGTGGTTTCCACGAGGGCAAGGGACCATGTGTTATCAGAACTGTACAAATCCTCAAGCTATAAGCATAGTGTTCTTCATGTAGCAGGTGTTTAATTAATGTTTGTTAAACTGAATCATCCTCAGGACTTCCTCCTCCTGGTTCAGTGCTCTTTCTACCACATCACGCTACTTCTGTGTATATTCTATCAGGCCACGACAGAGTTAAGTGACAGAGAAGTTTCTCCTGTCACCCACAGCATGCATTGCAAGCTTAGTTAGTGGGATTTGGGGATAAATGTGGCTCTTATGAGAATGAGACATCGACACAGGTATATACAATTTTGTCTTTTCTGATTTATGTTCAAGTGTGGTCATATATTCCTTAAATAAACTTTACCAATTCTCTGAAGGCCAAAATGCCCGAAGTCTTGGCCTCGGACAAAGCCCTGGTACACAAAGGTGCCGCCTCCTGAAGACTCTGAAGAGACCTACAACATTGAAGAGGTGAAAGTAGGAGGGGGAATAGGGAAGGGAAGGAGGTGGAAGAGGGAGGATAAAGAGAAAAACCAATGGTCAGGAATTCCCACTTATTCACTCACACAAACACAAATCTACACATTCATATTCAGACATTCTTAAAATTTAAATTAATTTACAAATATACACAGATGCACAGACACCGGCACAGATTTATGCAGACACACAGATACAAATATGAGAACAGAGACACAGGAAATGGCAAACCATTCCATTATCTCTACCAAGAAAACCCCAAATGGGGTCATGAAGGGTTGGACATGACTGAAAAACAACTGAATGACATAGTTAAACTCACACAGATATACACATTCATAGCTACAGGGTCCACTTTCCCCCAGATGTACACATACATGGACATCCTCCTCAAACATACATTCATACAGGTGTGGTGGTAAAATGAAATGATTCCCTTATTCTCACAGTCATGTCCAATTCTCCTTCCCCTTACAGCTGGAGAGATTGGGTGAGTCTGGTTTTATCCCATTGTCCCACTCCATCATGAACCTTCACAAAAGGCCAGCACAAAGGAAAGGTGGCTAGAAATGCTGATGCCCTGAGATGTCAGGGAGCAGAGGGAGAGGGGGGCTGTGCTACCCTTGTTGGTTTCTCTGAGCTACCTGCCAGGATCAGTGTCCTCACTTCCTGTTTGTGGCTTCGGACAACTCTAACTCCTCTGCCTACAGGATCCCTTTGGTCTTGTCCCTGTACAGCAGCACTCAATTAATCTTCAGGTATTAACTTTCCAGAACTGTACAGAAAGACCTGTACATAAGCTATATGCCCTAACGGGACCATCTTCTGGACCACACCTGAAGGCCAAGCCATGCCTATGTAGCAATACGAACTGTTCCCTTCCTCTTCCCTTTCCTCTGCCCCAGGTTCAAGCTGTTGGGGTGTGGCACAGAATGTTGTGCTTCACTGTGTCTCTGGGAGAACTTAAGACTGAGGTCTGAAGCCTCAAAAGGGAGGGTTTAATGACTGAACAAGAACTGTTTTTTAGAGACCTTGTATAATAGGACTGTGCCTACAGGTACACTGTTCCACTACCACATTTCTTTAGCCACACAGACCATCCTGCCTTTTAATTTCTCCATATTAAATAACATACAAAGCATGCTACCGTATTTTTTGTTCTGAGTCCAGCAAAGATTTACTAAACCCTTCCCAGAGTTAGGCAGCAGAATGGTGAAATGACTTACTGAGGACTCTTCCCAGTAAGACTCATGCTGGAAAGAAGACCTTTGGCTTCTACAGACTGGGAATCAGTGGGGTTTGCAATGATTGAGAGATGGAAGGGATCTTATGGGTCCTCGGGTCCAACTCTCTCATTTTACAGATGAGGAAATTGAGTACCAGAGAGAAGTGACTTGCCTAGGGTCACAAAGACCCTAGGTCTGTGAGATCGAAAGTCAGATCTTCATGTATCGTAGTCCAGAGGTCTATCGCCATTATCATGCTGGCTCTTGCAGGTTCTCTTCTTCTTTCTCCAAGGAGAAAGTCCAGGGAATCCCAAACATTAGTGGAGAAGATGTAATTAGGCAAAAGAAAGAAGAAAGCTGAGTGAAAGGAAGGTAGAAAAGATGTTACTAGACTTACGTGACCATCTAAGGCCCAATTGTCATCCTTGAACTGGCTCACTGAGACATCCTTAGGGCTCATTATGTGATAAACCTGGAGGAGAAGATGAAAATCTTCTTTCTTGTAAATACCTGAAAAAGGAAAGACACGTCTGAAGGATTTTGAAGGATTTCAAAATCTGTGTATATGTATGTGTGAGTACAGTCTTGTATGTATGATGGTGTAAGCGTGTTTATGTATACATAAAGATGTATGTTTGTGTTTAAGTCAATGAAGATGAATGTGACTTGACTGTGAGCACTTGTTTGTAGGCATAGATACATGATGTACATGGTTCAGACAAACTGGACTTCTTTGCTGATCAGGTGCAGCATGCCATCTCTTACCTCTGCCCTTTTGCCCTCACTGTCCTCATGCCTGGAATGTAGCCTCTTCTCATAGAATCCATCACTTCCTTCAAGAAGTGGCTCCAGCACCACCTTCTGCATGAAACCTTTGCTTATCCCTCCACTTGCTGGGGCCCTCCTCACCAGGATACCTTGTACTTGTGTATTTCTTCTTTTTATTTTACATATGACTAAAATGTACTTGCTGTCTACCCCATCTGAACACAACACTCCCTGTGAGCAGAGGTTGTTTCATTCTTCGTATTTATATCCCAAAACAATGCCTGGCATAGCATGAGAACTGCATGAATGGGTGCTAATCGATCCATTATGTAACTGTGGCTGTATATGTGATGATCCATGAAGATGCAGATGTGTGTGTGTGTGTGTTATTATAGTTTTACAAGTGTGGCAGTACTGTTGTATACGATTGGGTATTGCTTAAGGTGGCAAGCGTTGATATATGTGTGCATGCATATATGTGACTATTCTTGGGGGTGACAGGAATAGATATATGAGAGAATATATAAATATGATCATTAATATGAATGTTCATATGCACAGATATAGAATTCAAATATCTATATATGGAATTCAATATCATGGCTATTAGAAACAGATAATGAGTACAAATGAAGAAAAGACACAAATCATTTCTATTTGCAAGGTCTACTATATGGAAAGTTTGTCTTGCAAATGAGCCTTGCTGAGATTAACATCAGGTTACATATGTATTTCCTAAACCCATATTAAAGGCAGTCCATCCTACCAGGGGACTTGGTCTTCTGTCTTAAAATGCAGCATTCAACTTTCACTGTCTAGCTCCCTCCAACAATCTTTCAAACCCACGCCTCTGGACTTTGGAAAGACACTCCCAATAGAAGACTAGAACCAGAATGGGCATCTAGTCATGGATATCATGTGCTGTTGGTTAGTGGTAAAAGCTAAAGGAATGTTTTGATCTGCTCATGGTCCCCAAAAGTACTAAGGTGAGGGAAGGAAGTAAAGATCTCTTGCTCTTAACACTGGTAAGTTCTTTGAAAGAAAAACAGGGAGTATTTAGAAAAAGGGGGTTAGCAGGAAATAGATCTATTCTGCCTGTGGGTATAAAAAAAACCTTTTCTTGAAAACTACAATGAGGCCAAAAACCCCATAATTTCCACATCCAGATTGGCATATATGTGATATGATTATTTTTTTTTCTGTTCTGGGCTAGGGAGCCCTGAATACTGGCATCCACATATATATGTCTCAGACACAAAGAGACAGACAAATTCACGAAGACACATAAATGCACACACAAAACCCCTTGACACTCTTCTTGCTGACTGACATACACACTTATAAAAACAGAGACACATGCAACATACACACACATATACACAGAACTACTGACATATTCACAAGCAGATATATATGTGTGTGTGTATGTATATATATATATATATATACATATACACACCCTTTCCTCACTGACAAACACTTATCCAAATAAACAGCATGTTCACCACGTTCAGAAAAGCAAACATTAGGGCTGAAGCTGAGCTCTTCCTGATGGGAATACTTGTATATCAGTCTAATGTAACACCATGTGAATCATTACTGAGACCAAGACAAACACCTTTTTGGTGCCTGACTCTGAAACCCTAATTATACATTCATTCCCCAACACCCACCCCCAACCCCTAACGAAGCTGCCTCCTCCTTACCTGACATGTGTAGCTCAACCCTATCTTGATCTATGAGGGTGGCATTGACCTTGCCCGTGGCTGGCTGGAAGCCCATCACTCTCAGTATGGCCGGATGCCTTTTCCCCTTGTACTCATAGGACCCTTTCCACAGGGAGTTCTTGGCAAACACATCTCCTGGAACTAAAGGTGTCAGTAAAGAGGAGAGGAGTTTGTACAGTGCAGAGAACAGATGGGGGCTCAGCTATGCCTCCCCCATATAGCCAGAAAACACTGGTTTGGGACTTTTTTATTGTGGGGCAAACAGCTGGGCTCCCAGGTCTGGGTACATCATGGGGGCAACAGGAAGAGGTCCTTCATTCTTTTAAAGCACTTGGAGCTCAGTGGGGAGAGACAAAAAGATGGTATTAATATTGTCATTTTAACATGATTGATGTGAATGCTTTTTGAAATAGAAAAAGAGGTGCTGTTGTGGATGTCACTGGTTTTATGTTTCAGGTAAATTATGTTCATCATAATAGGGAAACCTTCCTGGAAAAATGCTATGGCAGGGATCTCATAACAATAACATTATTCATACCCACACAGCACTTTGTGCATTTATTGTCAGAGCTGAGTGATTTAAAAATAGATGAGTGATTTTAAAAGCACTTAGAATTGCCAACTTCTCAACGGCTAGCCCAAACAGAATAGAATGCTAACAGTATATGGAGGAAGTGGAAGGGAACAGAAGTTAGGAAGAGGATCATATGAACACAGAATTTAGACTTGAAAGGGCTTTAGAGATAAATTAATCCTAGTCCCTCATTTTATTGAAAAGGAAACAGGTTCAAAGAATGACTTGCTCAAAGAAATACAAGGAGTAAAAATGGTAGAGCTAGGATTTGAACCCAGATTAGGATGTCTAGTTCTCTTTGCTTGTTACCCATAGTCTGTGAATATATGTATAGACACCTGAAGTTATAGGTTATATTGCTGATTTCTTTCTTGTACTGTGGTTGCAGTTATGATTATTATTATTTATTTCCATTGTGATTCATATTTCCATAGTGTAACTACTGTCCATAATACCTAACTTGGTAGAGATACATAGGCAGTTTTCTCTCTCCTCCTCTCATTTCCTATAGCACTTACTGCCTGTAGCTTGTGTAATCTTCCTTGTGTATCATTCAGAGCAGTCACTCCTTTACTGAAAACCTTCAGTGACTCCCCATTTCCTACAGAATAAATTCCATACATTTCTAAAATCTATCTCCAACATAACTCTCCAGTCGGATTTCATTCGACTTCCCTCCATATATGTCATGCTCCACCTGAATCAGACAATTCTAATCCTTTTTCTTATCCAGTCCTCTCTAGTCTCCCTGCCTTTGTACATGGTATTCATTCCTAGCCACTTTCAACTGTACCCATTCCTTCCTCTCCTCCTTCGAGGTCCAATGTGGATGCCACCTCCTCCAGGAAGCTTTCCATGAAATCAATAGCTGCAAGTGACCTTTCTGGCCTCAAATTTCTCACAGCAGGACCTCTCCTTTACCCTTATCACATTCTGTCTTATATTAAATTTCTCTGTGTCTCTTGTGTTATATGTGGGAATATTTTATACCTCATATCAGATTGTAAGCTTTTTGAGAGCAGAGACTGCCTATTTCATTTTCATATCAATGCCTAACATAGGACTGAGTATACTATGGGCTTAACAATGTTGTTAAACTGAATCTTAAAACAGTATCTCTGGGTGTCAGCTTACTAGGCTTATGTGGTAACACCTTCTTTAGCTTGGTCTATTTGTTAGTTTCAGATAATGAGATTCATAAACACTTTTGATCAGCTCATACGCAATTGTCCAACTATGATGTTATTTTTCACAGGTTAAGCACAGTCTAGACAGAGGAGGAGATACCAAATGGACTCAAAAGTGGTGGGGAGGAGTTTGTTGGGATGAGATTCCCCAAAGGAAAGTTAAGGACAAGGCCTTAAGCTCTGAGACAGATGAATGACCCAATTCCCAAATCCCAATTCCATCTACATCTAGAAGACTTCATGGGTATAGAATTTGGATTGGAATGAAAACAACTCAGCATCCTGTCCTCTCCAGCTCCTTCTTGGTTAGCTAGTTAGTTTGGTTTGGATGGATCTTAGTTTCACACTAAAAATTCTCTATAAAGTTTGTATCGCCTACCACAGTGATTTGCAATTAATAGGTAATAATTTTTTGAATTGGATTTGATATAGCTATGGTTTTAGGTGATACATACCTGAAGCTTTGGTAATAGGAGGCTCCCGGGGAGTGCTGATGGGTCTTCCACTGGGCCGAACCTCCGCTGAACAAAAAAATCAGTACAGAATCATCACTGGACTTTGGTTATCCTGTGCTTTCTCCAGACAAAGAACATTACCATCACACATAGGAATATTCCACAAACACCCTCAGTTCTCAATTAACATGTTAGACCTCCAGTATCCAAGAATTTCTCCTCCAATCCTTCTTTGGCTTATTTAATATTTTCAGTCTATGCTACTTCTCAGCGTATATGATCTCTAATTTACTGTTCAAAGTAAGAAAATTTTGTTCATCTTAAAATGACTATTTTTCCAGTTTGAAGGTGAAGGTGGGCTTCTTTATTCAAGTCTATGCAAGAAAGGTAGTACAAAAGTTATTCCCATTTTCAAAATCAGGAAATGGAAACTAAGAGAGACAACACAACTTCTTTGTAACTTACGATAACATAAGCCAGTGAGTACTTCTTCAGGAAGTTGAACCCAGCTTTCCCAAATGTAAATCCAGCATTCTTTCTACTTCACCATCCCTTTCCATGAGTATATAAAGGTTTATACTCTTCTCTGTCAGCCTTCTTCTGCCCAGACTGAGAAGGCCTCATAGAAATATTAGGGAAACATGCTCCATTGACAGAAAAGCTATATATCTCTCCTTGTGCCTCTTAGAGGGAATATTACAGCAGCAAGAATGGGTGTGACTCCTCCCAAACATATTACATGCCCAGAATCTTTTTGATTTTGCCTGGACTCTAGAAATGACCAAATTTCTATCACAAATACTGTCTTTTACAGGAAGATTTTACAGGAACAGAAATCTTCCAAATCTGTTCCAGTCTGGTGCTGTAAGCAAAAACTGTCTCCCTGAAAATCTTTTGGGAGACAAGAAATAGTGATTGGCCTCAGATGATTTCAGGGTAGTGCTATACAGAGATGAGAGTCTCAAAGTCGATAAAGTAGACTTTGGCTGAGATCATAGGATTTGAAACTAGAAGAGACCTTAGAGATCATTTAGTCCCATACCTCATTTGACAGATAATGGAACTGAGGCCCAGAGAGGAGAATGACTTACTGAAAGTCATATCAATAGCAAAGGTGGATATTTATTCCAAGTTCCCTGACTCCAAACCTTTCCACTATACCAAAGAAAGAATGTAGTGGCCTCTATGTCAAAAAGACTATACCTGACCAGCCACTGTAAGTTAGGAAGAAGGATGTGAAGAATTAGATTCAGATTGGTAGCAAAAAACCCAGCCCTCACTTTTGGTGAATGCCTAAGGATTGACTGACCAATAAAGCAAGCAAGCATTTATTAAGTATATACTACATCCTAGACACTGTGTAGGGTGTTAGAATTACAAGTAAAAAAAATGAAACAATTCCTACTCACAAGAAATGTATGTTCTAATGACTGAGACAACCTGTACATACATAAATATAGACAGCATAAGGTGAATAAAAACAAATATATTCAAAGTAGTTAAATACAAAATACTTTGGGTAGAAAAAACTGTAAGTGAGGTAAATCAGGAAAGGCTTCATACAGAAGATGGTACCCGAGCTTCATCTTAAAGAAAGAAATTCAAAGAGTTGGGAATGGGGGGATACAAGGTACTGGAGATGGCCAGTGTAAGGAACAGACACAGGAAATGGAGTGTTGTATGTGAGGAAAAGAGAAAAGGTCAATTTTGTTGGATGCCAGGGTAGGGAAAAGTTGGTTGGTTGGTTGTTATCCTTTGTTCTCAAAGAGGACCAAAATGACATCACTGTGTTAAGAGTCAAGTTACAGTGCATCTAACTGTGGCTGATCAGATCAATATGAGCTCGGAATGTTCTACCACAGGTTGGGCACAAAAAGTCCATGTGAACATTTGAGGTGGATTCTCTCTGATGAGAACATGCCATGCTGGGAAGTTTTTGTACATTTTTTTTGTATTTCAACCACAGGGTGGGATCTCCACCTGCCATGGTAATCAGGCCAGGGTTGGGTAAGCAGACAATTTTTAGGGCACCTTTTCTAGTTCTTTCCTCACGCTAGGAGGTGAGCAGCACAATCCTTAAAAGGCTGTTCAGATACTCAGGGGGCTGCCGAATCCCACTGCAGCTTCCAGTGAGAAGACAACCCTATGGCCCGGGCATCCTACGTGCAGTGTTGTGACTACAACTCCCAGTGTATCCGCACCTGCTGCCCTGTCACTTGTCTGTTGCCACAGGACTTTTAGATAGGTAAAAATGGTAAAATGGTATGAATGATGTCTTTTGATTTGTATGTAAATTCAATTTAAGTGAGGCAGAGTTGTACGAAGTCATTGGCCTCACTCTCTCCTCCAGAGTCATCAGAGTCCAGTGGCAGGACAGAATCAAGATGACTGGTGATGGCTTGATATGCAGTGGATGACTTTGGCATCTTCAATGTCTAACCAAGCTCTAAGCATTCCCCAGTGCCTGTTTCAGCTGCTGTCGTGGGTGCTGGAACAATTTGTTCTCATCTGCCCATTCCACCAGGGGAAGTCTTCACATGCTTGGAGTAGACACCATCCTAACTCACCAACGGGTTTGAGGCCCCTTGGTTACCTTCAACTTGTTTCAGCCTGTCTGCTGAAAAGCTTTACTGGGGTGTGGCTGCTGTGCATGCTACAGCTGCTTGAAGCCACAGGTGAGAGTTAGGTAGATCAAGGGGGCACCAAAGGTGGAAAGCAGCCCTGAAAAGGGTGCAGCAGCCTTCACACCAGAGGTACTAGTTTTCCTTGAACACACCCTACACCCCAAGGTGGAGTAATTTCCAATGAGACTGGAAAGATGGGTTGGGGTCAGAGTTTATATCTTATCCTATGGGCAATATTAAGCCCTTGAACATGTTGAGTAGAGAAGTTACATAATCTTATAATCTGCACTTAAGGAAAAACCTTTTGGCTGCAATGCATAGGATGAACTAGAGTGAGAAGACGCTTTAGGCAAGGGGACCAATTAAGAGACTGTTCCAATAATCTAGGCATGTGATTATGAGAGCCTAAACTAAGCCGGTAGACATGTGAGTAAAAAGGAGTCAGGTGGAAGAGATGATGTGGAGGTAGAACTGGTAAGACTTG